>NW_022447881.1:0-1109 GCF_009761245.1 Sapajus apella | reverse complement strand
AGTTTAACTCTGTAAGTTGACTGGGCAGCTTGACAACCATTCTGCTACATAGCTGCCTTGTTGTTTTAGAGCAAGATGTCTCTGATTACGGCCTACAGGCTCTTTCACACTGGAATATCCAAACCCTGCTTTTAGAAGAAACATGTTTCTATCTCGCTGAATCTAAACATAGATTCAAATTCCTAAGGTGAAAGAACACAATCCAGAGTAGTATGAACTAGACATTTCTCCTGTGTTTTAAACGCAGTCTTACTGCAAGGTCAAAAATTCCGGGGCAAGGCTGGAAATATCTGTTTCCAGATTCCCCAAAGAAAAGATTCAGAACCTCTGCACTCACACATCAATTTAACTCCGTAAGATGATTTTACAGCTTGACAACCATTCTGCTTGATAGCTGCGTTTTTGTTTTAGAGCAAGATATTTTTCAATACAGCCTTTAGTATCAGTCACTCTGGAATATCCAAACGCAGATTTTGGAAGACACGTTTTCCTAATTCGCTGAATCTAAACATAGATGCATCTTCCTAAGGTGAACGAACACAAAGCAGAGCAGGTTGAAATAGACGTTTCTCCAGTGTTTTAAATGCAGTCTTCCTGGTAGTTCTCATATGGCTGTACATGGCTGGAAATATCTGTTTCCAGATTCACCAACGAAAGGATTTCTGAACTGCTGCAAACACACATCAGTTTAACTCTGTAAGTTGATTGTGCAGCCTGTCAACCATTGTGCTTGATAGCTGCGTTTTTGTTTTAGAGCAAGATGTCTCTCATTACGGCCTACAGGCTCTTTCACACTGGAATATCCTAACGCTGCTTTTAAAACAAACGTGTTACTAACTCGCTGAATCTAAACATAGATGCAACTTCCTAAGGCGAACGAACACAAAGCAGAGCAGTTTGAACTAGATGTTTCTCCTGTGTTTTTAATGCAGTCTTACTGCTAATTCCTAGAAGCCTGTATATGGCTGGAAATATCTGTTTCTTGATTCTGCAGCGCAAGGATTTCTGAACTACTGAACACACGCTTCAGTTTAACTCTGTAGGAAGATTGTACAGCTTGACAACCATTCTGCTAGATAGCTGCGTTTTTGTTTTAGAGCAAGATATTT
>NW_022447880.1:0-1976 GCF_009761245.1 Sapajus apella | reverse complement strand
TCCTTATTGTTCAAACCAATAGGATAGATGATTTTCTGAGGTTTGGGAGCTTCTGCCCTCTGGAGAGTCTCTGATCTCCCAAAATTTGGTTGAGAGCTAAGGTTGATTTTGCTTTACAGTTCCTTTTGTGAAATTTTACTCATTTCCGGTAAGGAAGACTAGTTTTTCTGCTTCCATGATGATGGAGAGCAGGCACTTCCTTTCTTGAGTTTCAGCTTGCTTCTGACAGGAAAGGTGAGTGTGCATTTTTTCCTGCCTCTAAGATGGTAGAGAACAGTCATCAGCCTGAGCCTTATTTCCAGGTAAGTGGCTAAATTAAAGATTTGTCTTAAAAATTTTCCTTAAGGACTAAAAGTTAAGATTACCAACCAGTTGGTTTTAATTTCTCCTTACCATTATAACACTCAGTAATCATATTTATTGTGCATTTGTTTATTTTGCTTAACGTTTTTATTTATTTATGTTTGGAATTTTGTTGTTATTTCACTTTTCTTCCATCAAGTATGACCATATCTTTCTTACTTGGTCAAATCCAAGGGAATGTTCCACATTTTGGGAAGCAAGTCATCTGAATTGGCAAAAACTCTTGTAGCTGCCAAGTATGTATTTAGTAGTGAGCAGAAATTCTTTTTTTTTAACCTAAGAGTTCCTGTCCACATAAAGCCATCTTTTGCCAGCCAAGGCCATCTTTTGCCAGCCGATGCCAAACTGAAGGAGCAGTGGTGGCTTTCCAGTCCTAAGATTCTGCCCTGTTCCCTATGGCAACCTGAGTATGGTTCCTAAATCTAGTTCTTTCTGGTTTGGTATTTGTTGCTTTTGAAATATCAGCAGTTTGTCCCAGCTATGATGTGGTAGTAAGAGATTCAAAAGGATTTTCTTTAAGAGCTTTATAATTAAAAGTAGATTTTTAAAATTATTATTATACTTTAAAATCTGTGGTACATGTGCAGAATGTGCATGTTTGTTACATAGGTATACACATACCATGGGGGCTTGTTGTACCCATCAACCCATAATCTACCTTAGGTATTTCTCCTAATGCTATCTCTCCCCTAGTCCCAACCCCAACAGGCCCCAGTGTGTGATGTTCCCCTCCCTGTGTCCATGTATTCTCATTGTTCAACTCCCACTTACAAGTGAGAACATGGGTGTTTGGTTTTCTGTTCTTGTGTCAGTTTGCTGAGAATGATGGTTTCTAGCTTCATCCATGTCCCTGAGAAGGACATGAACTCATCCTTTTTCATCGCTGTGTAATATTCCATGGTGTATATGTGCCACGTTTTCTTTATGCAGTTTTATTATTGATGGACATTTGGGATTAGTCCATGTTTTTGCTATTGTGAACAGTGCCGCAGTAAACATACGTGTGCCTAGGTCTTTGTGGTAGAATGATTTATAATCCTTCGGGTATATACCCAGTAAAGGGATTGCTGGTTCCAATGGCATTTCCATTTCTAGATCCTTGAGGAATCACCACACTGTCTTCCACAATGGTTGAACGAATTTACACTGCCACCAACAGTGTAAAAGGGCTCCTATATCTCTACATCCTCTCTAGCATCTGTTGTTTTCTGACTTTTTTAATGATTGTTTTTCTAAAATGACAAGTCATGATGAGGTTCATTATATGTTTGTTCGCTTCATAAATGTCTTCTTTTGAGGAGTATCTGTTATATTCCTTGCCAACTTTTTGATGGAGCTGTTTTTTTCTTGTAAATTTAAGTTCTTTATAGATCCTGCACATTAGCCCTTTGTCAGATGGATAGATTGTAAATTTTCTCCCATTCTGTGGGTTGGCCATTCACTGTGATGATAGTTTTGTTTTGTTTCATTTTTGTTTTCTGTGGAGAAGCTTTTTAGTTTAATTAGATCTCATTTGTCAATTTTGACATTTGTTGCCATTGCTTCTGGTGTTTTAGTCATGAAGTCTTTGCCCATGCCTATGTTCTGAATGGTATTGCCTAGGTTTCTTTCTA
>NW_022447879.1:0-1976 GCF_009761245.1 Sapajus apella | reverse complement strand
GGAGGAGGGAGCAGGGGCATTCGAAGATGCTCCTAGTTCCCTGCTCCAATGTGCCCAGGTCCTTGGCCTCTCTTACTCCAGGAATGGGGAAAGGGGCACCAAAGGCACGGTGAGCTTACCTTTCGAATAAATGTCATGATCCCAAAGGGTTTAGCAGAGAACAATTTATTAGGCAGAGAGAGAGATAAAGAGAGAGAAAGCTCCCATGCTGCTGTGGGAGGGGATCCAAGGAAGGAATCCGTATAGATAAGGAGCATCAGGGTTTTAACCCTGGAGTTATTCCCTCCCCCTTCAGGTTCTCATCTAATGAGAGGAGTTCTTTCAAACTTCTCCTGGAGTAATTGATCTTTGACTCTGATATTGGATTGACTGCTTGGGGGCAACAGAGTCCCCTCCTCCCAGAGCTTTCTGCAGCTTTTTGGGCAATGAGGCCCACTTGGATTCCTCTACCTAGCCCTTGCAAGGGAAAGTCAGACAAACAACTCTAGGTTCCCATATGGGGGTGTGGATGGAGGTGTGGCACTGGGAAGTTCCTGCCTTTGAAACCATGCCCCTTGTGGACTTGGGAAGAGAAGTTTTTTTCCTTAATACAGTCCCTCAGTCTCCACTCTGAACAGGAAAGTCCAATTGCTGTTGGGACATGGGCATCAATCACTCTTTAGCTACTGCCAGCTGAATTGGGGCATAGAAGGGGCCCTGCAGTTGAGGTTACCTCCAGAGGGAAGTCTTCCAGGGGTTCAGGTTGATCCAGAGGTTCATGATAGAGCTTATGAGCCAAGGACATATGGGGTTCCTTTTGCAGGATCATTTGTGGCCTTGTGGGTTTAATTCTAGAAGGAACAAATTTTACAGGAAGGTTAAAGATGAGAGACCCAAAAGCCAGCAAAACAGAATGGTTATAAAGGGGCCCAGAAGAGGGTAGAGCCAGGACAGCCAGTTGTTAAACAGGCTCTGCAATTCTGTTTCTTGAAGGTCTTTAGCTCTGTGTTTGATTTAGTCTCTGAGTTCTTTAACAATACCTGATTGGTTTACATGGTAGCAGCATTCTTTTCCTAGAAAGAGACACGTTTCTTCTCTTTCTGCTGTTAGCATATTCACGGCCCTTTTATTTTGAAGACCTATGGCAGCTGAAGAGTTAAGCTGCTTCTGCAGAGAGAATTAGCAACCTTTTACATGTCATTATTTGACTCCTGAGATAGCTTATAATAAAACTGAGTAGAGGTAGTAACTCTTCCAATGCCAGTACCAAGTCCTCCTATTATTCCACAGGCCCCATGAAAGGAATAATTGGGGTCTGAGTATGGTGTAGCCTTAGCAAGAAAAGACTGTGCACCTGAGAGTCAGTATAAATTGTCATGGGGGAGGGGAGGCACTAGGAAGGAGGAGAGGAGAGCTATTAGGCCAATGTGTAGGTGCAACTGCATAGAGGCTGGTCACAAATAATAAGAGTGATAGTCCTGTTAATGCCAGGATTTAAGTTAGACTTATGAGTAGTTACTTTCCTGGGGATCTTGTTGGAAGTGCAAATGTAGATCCTCTGATGGCTCACAGGTATATGAAGGGTCATCTCCTGGAACTTCAGGAGTGGAGGGCCTATCATTTTCTTCAGAAGGTGTCCAAGACTTCAGCCGAGTTTGATGAATCCTATCACCTTAACTGCCATTGGGGTTGACAGAATAACTGAAAATGGTCCTTCCCAAGATGAGCCTAGAGATGGAGAGTCTGAGAGGAGAGACTTACCAAGCACCAAGTCTCCAGGGCAGAACAACTCTTTCTCCTTTTCCCTAGGTTGTCTTCAAAGATCATGGGTTAAATTGGTCCCAGTTATCCCAGATACACTTTAAGGGTGATTTTTGCCTTGGGAAGCTTAGCCCACATCTGAAATTGAACACAGGGATGCCTGCATCCCTGGTTATTCCTTGAAACTGCTAGTCCTGGGGAATCCACCAGTTATAGCACCTTATAGTTTCCTTGTG
>NW_022447878.1:0-1977 GCF_009761245.1 Sapajus apella | reverse complement strand
ATACGAGAAACGTCTCTTTCAATCTGCTCCACTGTGTGTTCGTTCACCTTAGGAAGTTGCATCTATGTTTAGATTCATCGAGTTAGAAACACGATTCTCCAAAAAGCTGCGTTTGGATATTCTTGAGTGAATGGGAGTATAGGGTTTAATGAGAAATATCTGGCTCTAAAACAAAAACGGAGCTATGTAGCAGAATGATTGTCAAGGTGTATGTTCAACTAACAGAGTTAAACAGATGTGTGAATGTAGCAGTTGAGAAACACTTTCTTTGGAGAATCTGGAAAGAGATAATTCCAGCCATATACAGGCTCATAAGATTTAGCGGTAAGATCGCGTCTAAACCACAGGAGAAACATCTCTTTGAAACTGCTCTGCTGTGTTAGGTTCACTTTAGGAATTTGCATCTATGTTTAGATTCAGCGAGTTAGAAACCGGTTTCTTCTAAAAGCTGCGTTTGGATATTCCTGGGTTATTGGGAGTATAATGTGTAATGAGAAATATCTTGCACTAAAACAAAAACGGAGCTATGTAGAAGAATGATTGGCAAGGTGAGTATTCAACTTACAGAGTTAGACAGATGTGTGAATGTAGCAGTTCAGAAACCCTTTCCTTGGAGAATCTGGAAACAGATATTTCCAGCCATATACAGGCTCATAAGAATTAGATTTAAGATCGCGTCTAAACCACAGGAGAAACGTCGCTTTCAAACTGCTCCACTCTCTGTTCGTTCACCTTAGGAAGTTGCATCTATGTTTAGATTCTGCGAGTTAAAAACACGTTTCTTCTAAAATCTGCGTTTCGATATTCCTGAGTGAATGGGAGTATAAGGTGTAAAGAGAAATATCTGGCTCTGAAACAAAAACGGAGCTATGTAGCAGAATGATTGTCAAGGTGTATATTAAACTTACAGAGTTAAACAATTGTGTGAATGTAGCAGTTCACTAACCCTTTCTTTGGAGAATCTGGAATGGGATATTTGCAGCCATATACAGACTCTTAAGAATTAGCTTTAAGATCGAATCTAAATCAAACGAGAAACGTCTCTTTCAAACTGCTCCACTGTGTGTTCGTTTACCTTAGGAAGTTGCATCTATGTTTAGATTCTGCGAGTTAGAAACACGTTTCTCCAAAAAGCTGCGTTTGGATATTCCTGAGTGAATTGGAGTATAGGGTTTAATGAGAAATATCTGGCTCTAAAACAAAAACGGAGCTATGTAGCAGAATGACTGTCAACGTGTATGTTCAACTTACAGCGTTAAACAGATGTGTGAATGTAGCAGTTCAGAAACAATTTATTTGGAGAATCTGGAAAGACATAATTCCAGCAATATACAGGCTCATAAGATTTAGCGGTAAGATCGTGTCTAAACCACTGGAGTAACGTCTCTTTCAAACTGCTCTGCTGTGTTTGGTACACATTAGGAAGTTGCATCTATGTTTAGATTCAGCGAATTAGAAACAGGTTTCTTCTAAACGCTGCGTTTATATATTCCTGGGTTATTTGAGTAATATCTGGCTCTAAAACAAAAACGGAGCTGTGTAGCTGTATGATGGTCAAGGTGTCAATATTCATTCAACATATACAGTTAAACAGATGTGTGAATGTAGCAGTTCAGAAATCCATTCTCTGCAGAATCTGGAAAGAGATATTTCCAGCCATAAACAGGCTCTTAAGAATTAGCGGTAAGATGGCGTCTAAACCACAGGAGAAACGTCTCTTTCATACTGCTCTGCTGTGTGTTCAATGACCTTAGGAATTTGCATCTATGTTTCGATTCAGCGAGTTAGAAACACGTTTCTCCAAAAAGCGGAGTTTGGATATTCCTGAGTGAATGGGAAAAATGCGTGTAATGAGAAATATCTGGCTCTAAAATAAAAGCGCAGCTATGTAGCAGAATGATTGTCAAGGTGTATATTAAACTTACAAACGTCAGCCATTCTTTAACCCTTTCTTTGGAGAATCTGGAAAGAGATATT
>NW_022447877.1:1360-1977 GCF_009761245.1 Sapajus apella | reverse complement strand
TTTTTTTTTTTGAGACAGAGTCTCATTCTATCACGCAGGCTGAAGTGTTGTGACCCAATCACAGCTCACTACAACCTCCACCTCCCAGGTACAAGCAATTTTCCTGCCTCAGCCTCCTGAGTAGCTGGGATTATAGATATGCACCATCATGTGCAGCTAATTTTTCTATGTTTGGTAGAGATGGGGTTTCACCATGGTGGTCAGACTGGTTGAGAACTCCTGACCTGGTGATCTACCCCTTCGGCCTTCCAAAGTGCTGGGATTAGACGTGCGAGGCACCGGGCCTGGCCAATGGAAAATTTTTAAGTGAAAAATGCATGACAACACAGCATATGGTCCCTGAATTATAAGCTTCGAGTTATAATTTTTTGACTTTACAATGGTGCAAAGGCATATGAATTCAGTAGAAACTGTAACCCCAGCAGAAGTCCTAAGAAGTTCCTTGACTTTCATTGTGGTTATGGCCTGATAAAGCTGTCACAAAGTTGAAAAATTGTTAAGCCGAACTGTAAGTCAAACACCATCTGTAAGGGTTTTTTAAATGTGATTCGCTTTCTTTATATGCTTTTTTTCCTAATTTTATGAATTTTCTTTTGTAAATTTTGTAAATGATCTTT
>NW_022447877.1:0-1350 GCF_009761245.1 Sapajus apella | reverse complement strand
TCCTGCCTCAGACTCCCAGGTGCTGGGATTACAGGCACCCACCAACACATCCAGCTATTTTTTGTATTTTTAGTATAGAAGGGATGAAACCTCATCTATATGTTGATCAGGCAGGTCTCAAACTTCTGACCTCAGGTGATCTGCCCACCTTGGCCTGCAAAAAGGGTATTACAGGCGGGAGCCACCATGCTCGGCAACAAGAGATTTTAGAACTTTGAGATGTAGCAAAAGTGAAAGGGGAGGCTCATAAAAGAGAGTAAGAGAGAAGCTGGTCTGGTTGGAGATAGTGACACAGAGACAATAAGGCTCAGTTTTTATTTTATTTGAGACAGGATCATGCTGTGTTCCCTACGCTAGATTCCAGTGGCACAATGGCCACTCACTGTAGCCCCTCCTCACAGGCTCAATTGATCCACCTACCTGATCTTCCTAGTAGCTTAAAGTACAGGTGTGTGCCGCCAACCTGGCTCCTTTTTGTATTTTTTTGATAGAATGCAGTGTCACCGTGTTGTCAGGGCTGTCAGCCTTTCCAATAATGTTTTCTACTGGAGAACATCTAAGGTATATAATGTAGTGGCAAAATTGCTACAACAAACACTGTGTATCCACTAAAAATTGATATCCCATTTCCTATACTTTGCAATACTGTGTGGCAAACCCAGGATCACATATAATCTTATGGGTAAATGCTGCACTATGAATGTCAGAAATATAGTCTCTTTCAAATATTCAGCTCATAATATCATTATCAGAAATCACAGCTAGTGAATACTATTGAGATTTCCTCTATCCCAATGCACTTTATTCTAAGAAGGGTTTATGTAGAAATAAGGGAAATTATTAGGTAGATATTTTCATTGATATACATGGTCTTCATGGCTTTAATAGGTCTTATTCTTTTTTCTCCTTTTGTAGTTGAAGACAACTGCCTTCATGTTCTGCTGAAAGTCTCACACTCTGGAGCGGTTTACGTGGCCATTAGTTTCCGTTGCCTCTTGTAACTGTGGCTTTTTCTGAGAAAGACCACGAAAGCGCCCAGCTTGAATTTGCGTAAAGGAGGACCTGGTGCCAAGGGATCAGCCGGTGCCCTGGGCCCTCCCTCCCGCTGGAGCTGCTTCTAGAGCCAAAGGGAAAGAAACAGACTCAGGCCTGTGAAGTGCTTGCAGGAGAGAGAACTCAGAGGAGGCGCCAGCTTGTCACCTTCCCTCCTTCCTGGGGGATCACACCTCCTGAAGGGAGTCTCCCCACACAGATCCCTCCCTGCACCATGGCCTTCGCAGCATCCGTGGCTGAGCTCCAAGCAGAGGCCAGCTGCTCCATCTGCCTGGGTTACCTGCAGGACCCAGTCAC
>NW_022447876.1:0-1977 GCF_009761245.1 Sapajus apella | reverse complement strand
AAGTGAAACAGGTCAGAAATGAAAGTTTAGGAAATGTTTAAAATTTTCCCTGGATTACACATATATAATAGGTTTTAATGTGGGTTACATAGATGTTTGGGAGGTTTACCTCCCTGACCTTTAAGTCTAAAGAGGATCATGATCTTTCTTTCTGCCATATCCCTGGTACCCCGGTCAGAGAGAGAATGGTTATGCCATGGACATTCAAGTATCTTGAATATTTTCAAAAGGATGAAATAATCATTTTCCCTATGTGGTTTTAATTAGAGACTGGTATAGATACTGAAAATTAGAGCCCCGACTTCTTTAAATCAGACTTAATAATTATTTTTTAAAAATTAACTCTCAATTATAGTAGTACTTAATAAGAAACTTTAAGAGGAAAAATGTATTGACACAGAACATTGTTAAGGTAAAGTGACCAGCTACCTACCTTTTGTTTTCCTAAAGAAAAAGAGCAAAGAATATTTATATGTCAAGCCATAAAATATAGAGAACATTAGTTAGGAAGGATAATGATTTAAATTTAAATCTTGACTAATTCAGTATTTCCCATGAAATTGACTAGGTTGTTTACAGCAAGATCTACTAGGACAAAGTACTTTTCAAAAAGTGTATTGGCATCTCTGTGAAATATGAAAACTTCAATTTCTGTAAAGCTTGCTGTAGGAAACTGCACTTGTTTAGATTATTTGCTATAGAAAACTGTTCACTTAAAAGTTACAAATTCAGTTTTTTTATGGATTTAGAGTTTGCTCATCAACCTTATAACATTGCTAGTATTGATTCTGGCCTCATTATTGTTATTATAATTCAATCAACCAGTACAAAAGCTGTATATTCTTCCCTATCAATAAAGACATTTCTTTATTCAGATCTTAATTTTTAGAAGTTTTTTTTTTTCTTTTTTAAGTTTAAAAAGTTAATGGTGGCCTGGTACAATAGCCCACGCCTGTAATCCCAGCACTTTGGGAGGCCAATGCGGACAAATCACTTGAGACCAGGAGTTCGAGACCAGCCTGGCCAACGTGGCAGAACCCTGTCTTTACTAAAACTACAAAAATTAAACAGGCATAGTGGCACATGCCTGTAGTCCCAGCTACCTGGGAGCCTGACATATGAGAATTGCTTGAATACAGAGGTGGAGGTTACTGTGAGCCTCGATCGTGCCACTGCACTCCAGCCTGAGTGACAGAGTGAGACTCTGTATCAAAAAAAGAAAATGTTAATGGTGTTTACAAAATATTTGTTGATATGTTAAAATATTAAAAGTCTCAATTCTTCCCCACTGTCAGCCTATGTATGCCATATGATCTGTGTGCCATAAGAGACCCAATCTGACTTCTAGTGCTATGATAAGATCTGGGCTTAGAGGTCAGTGTCTGCAATGTCTTAGCAAAACTAGGATATCAACGGCCTCATGAACACCTTTTTAAAAACTCCTTCTGCCTACTTTCTCTTTCTGTAAAACTCAATTTCTTCTTAACATGCCGTGTGTGTGTGTGTGTGTGTGTGTTTGTGTTTTGAAATAGAGTCTCACTCTTGGCGCAACAGGGCAATCTCCACTCACTGCAGCCTCTGCGTCCTAGGTTCAAGCAATTCTCGTGCTTCAGCCTCCCAAGTAGCTGGGTTTACAGGCATGTGCCACCTTGCCTGGTAATGTTATGTATGTTTAGTAGAGATGGGGTTTTACCATGTTGCCCAGGCTGGTCTTGAATTCCTGGCCACAAGTGATCTGCCTACCTTGGCCTCCCATAGTGCTTGCTGAAATTAGAGGCATGGGTCACCATACCTGGCCAAAATGCTGTTTTTTTAAAAAAAAATGTTCTTAGTGTCCTACATATTTCCTTTAGTGTGAATACCTCTTTGTCTAGAATGTGTGTCAAGGGCCTTCTTTATAAGAATTACCACATCTGTTTATGTAGCAACGGGTTTGTTTGACTTTTACTTTCTTTGGACTTCCAAGAGGGGGTAAGT
>NW_022447875.1:0-1977 GCF_009761245.1 Sapajus apella | reverse complement strand
CGAAGGTGAACGAATACACAGTGGAGCAGTTTGAAAGAGACGTTTCTAGTGAGATTTAGATGCGATCTTAAAGCTAATTTTTAAGAGTCTGTGTAAGTCTGGAAATATCTCTTTCCAGATTCTCCAAAGAAATGGTTAGTGAACTGCTACATTCACACAATTGTTTAACTCTGTAAGTTTAATATACACCTTGACAATCATTCTGCTACATAGCTCCGTTTTTCTTTTAGAGCCAGATATTTCTCATTAAACCCTATGCTCCCATTCACTCAGGAATATCCAAACGCAGCTTTTTGGAGAAACGTGTTTCTAACTCGCAGAATCTAAACATAGATGCAACTTCCGAAAGTGAACGAACACACAGTGGAGCAGTTTGAAAGAGACGTTTCTCGTATGATTTAGATGCGATCTTAAAGCTAATTCTTCAGAGTCTGTATATGGCTGGAAATATCTCTTTCCAGATTCTCCAAAGAAAGGGTTAGTGAACTGCTACATTCACACAATTGTTTAATTCTGTAAGTTTAATATACACCTTGATAATCATTCTACTACATAGCTCTGTTTTTGTTTTAGAGCCAGATATTTCTCATTTAACACTATGCTCCCATTCACTCAGGAATATCTATACGCAGCTTTTTGGAGAAACGTGATTCTAACTCGCCGAATCTAAACATAGATGCAAATTCCGAAGGTGAACGAACACACAGTGGAGCAGTTTGAAAGAGACGTTTCTCATATGATTTAGATGAGATCTTAAAGCTAATTCTTAAGAGTCTGTATATGGCTGGAAATATTTCTTTCCAGATTCTCCAAAGAAAGGGTTAGTGAACTGCTACATTCACAGAATTGTTTAACTCTGTAAGTTTAATATACACCTTGACAATCATTCTGCTACATAGCTCCGTTTTTGTTTTAGAGCGATATATTTCTCATTAATTCCTATGCTCCCATTCACTCAGGAATATCCAAATGCAGCTTTTTGGAGAAACGTGTTTCTAACTCGCGGAATCTAAACATGGATGCAACTTCCTAAAGTGAACGAACACACAGTGGAGCAGTTGAAAGAGACTTTTCTCGTATGATTTAGATGCGATCTTAAAGCTAATTCTTAAGAGTCTGTATATGGCTGGAAATATCTCTTTCCAGATTCTCCAAAGAAAGTGTTAGTCAACTGGTACATTCACACAATTTTTTAAATGTGTAAGTTTAATATACCTCTTGACAATCATTCTGCTACATAGCTCCGCATTTTTTTTAGACCCAGATATTTCTCATTACACCCTATACTCCCATTCACTCAGGAATATCCAAATGCAGCTTTTAGAAGAAATGTGTTTCTAACTCGCTGAATCGAAACATAGATACAACTTCCGAAGGTGAACGAACACATAAGACAGCAGTGTGAAAGAGACGTTTCTCCTGTGGTTTAGACGCGACTTTACCGCTAATTCTTATTAGCCTGTTTATGGCTGGAAATATCTCTTTCCAGATTCTCCAAATAAACGGTTTCTCAACTGCTACATTCAGACATCTGTTTAACTCTATATGTTGAATAAACACCTTGACAATCATTCAGCTGCATAGCTGGGTTTCTGTTTTAGAGCCAGATATTTCTCATTACACCCTATACTCCCATTCACTCAGGAATAGCCAAACGCAGATTTTAGAAGAAACGTGTTTCTATCTCGCTGTAATAAACATAGATGCAACTTCCTAAGGTCAACGAACACACAGCAGAGAAGTTTGAAAGAGACGGTTCTCCTGTGGTTCAGATGCGATCTTACCGCTAATTCTTATGAACCTGTATATGGCTGGAAAAATCTCTTTGCAGATTCTCCAAAGAAAGGGTTTCTGAACAGCTACATTCTCACATCTGTCTGACTCTGTAAGTCGAATAAACACCTTGACAATCATTCTTCTACATAGCTCAGTTTTTTGTTTTAGAGCCAGATATTTCTCATTACACCCTATACTCCG
>NW_022447874.1:0-1978 GCF_009761245.1 Sapajus apella | reverse complement strand
AATGGGAGTATAGGGGTTAATGAGAACTATCTGGCTCTAAAACAAAACGGAGCTATTTTACAGAATGATTGTCAAGGCGTATATTAAACTTACAGAGATAAACACTTGTGTGAATGTAGCAGTTCACTAACCCTTTCTTTGGAGAATCTGGAGAGATATGTTTCCAGCCATATACTGACCCTGAAGAATTAGCTTGAAGATCGCATCTAAATCATACGAGAACGTCTCTTTCAAACTGCTCCACTATGTGTTCGTTCACCTTCAGAATTGCTTCTATGTTTAGATTCTGCGAGTTAGAAGCACTTTTCTCCAAAAAGCTGCGTTTGGATATTCCTGAGTGAAGTGGAGTATGGGGTTTAATGAGAAATATCTGGCTCTAAAATAAAAACGGAGGTATGTAGCGGAATGATTGTCAAGGTGTATATTAAACTTACAGAGTTAAACAATTGTGTGAATGTTGCAGTTCACTAACCCTTTCTTTGGAGAATCTCGAAAGAGATATTTCCATCCATATACAGACCCTTAAGAATTAGCATTAAGATCGCATCTAAATCATATGAGAACGTCTCTTTCAAACTGCTCCACTGTGTGTTCGTTCACCTTCGGAAGTTGCATCTATGTTTAGATTCTGCGAGTTAGAAACACGTTTCTCCAAAAAGCTGTGCTGGGATATTCCTGAGTGAAAGGGAGAATAGGGTTTAATGAGAAATATCTGGCTCTAAATCAAAAACGAAGCTTTGTAGCAGAATGATTGTCAAGGTGTATATTAAACTTACAGAGTTAAACAACTGTGTGAATGTAGCAGTTCACTAACCCTTTCTTTGGAGAATCTGCAAAGAGATATTTCGAGCCATATACAGACTCTTAAGAATTAGTTTTAAGATCGCATCTAAATCATACGAGAAACGTCTCTTTCAAACTGCTCCACTGGGTGTTCGTTCAACTTAAGAAGATGCGTCTATGTTTAGATTCTGCGAGTTAGAAACACGTTTGTCCATAAAGGTGCGTTTGGATATTCCTGAGTGAATGGGAGGATCAGGTTTAATGAGAAATATCTGGCTCTAAAAAAATAACGGAACTATGTAGCAGAATGATTGTCTAGGTGTATAGTAAACTTACAGAGTTAAACAATTTTGTGAATGTAGCAGTTCACTAACGCTTTATTTAGGGAATCTGGAAAGAGATATTTCCAGCCATATACATACTCTTAAGAATTAGATTAAATATCGCATCTAAATCATACGAGAAACGTCTCTTTCAAACTGCTCCACTGTGTGTTCATTCACCTTCGGAAGTTGGATCTATGTTTAGATTCTGCTAGTTAGAAACACGTTTCTCCAAAAAGCTGCGTTTGGATATTCCTGAGTGAAAGGGAGTATAGGGTTTATGAGAAATATCTGGCTCTAAAACAAAAACGGAGCTATGTAGTAGAATGATTGTCAAGGTGTATATTAAACTTACAAAGTTAAACAATTGTGTGAATGTAGCTGTTCAGTAACCCTTTCTTTGGAGAATCTGGAAAGAGATATTTCCAGCCATATACAGACTCTTAAGAATTAGCGTTAAGATCGCATCTAAATCATAGGAGAAACGTCTTTTTAAAACTCCTTCACTGTGTGTTCGTTCACCTTCGGAAGTTGCATGTATGTTTAGATTCTGCGAGTTACAAACACGTTTCTCCAAAATCTGCGTTTGGATATTCCAGAGTGAATGGGAGTATAGGGTTTAATGAGAAATATCTGGCTCTAAAACAAAAACGGAGCTACGTAGCATAATGATTGTCAAGGTGTATATTAAACTTACAGAGCTAAACAATTGTGTGAATGTCGCAATTCACTAACCCTTTCTTTGGAGAATCTGGAAAGAGATATATCCAGCCATATACAGACTCTTAAGAATTAGCTTTAAGATCGCATCTAAATCATACGAGAAACGTTTCTTTCAAACTGCTCTGCTGTGTGTTCGTTCACCTTCAGAA
>NW_022447873.1:649-1978 GCF_009761245.1 Sapajus apella | reverse complement strand
CTTGGATTACAGGTGTGAGCCACCACACCCGGCTACAATCTTCTTTTTCTTTTTTTTTTTGAAACGGATTCTCACTCTGTCACCCATGCTGGAGTGCAGTGGCCGATCTCGGCTAACTGCAACCTTTGCCTCTGGGGTTCAAGCAATTCTCTTGCCTCAGCCTCCTGAGTAGCTGGGACTACAGGTGCGTGGGCCACCATGCCCAGCTAATTTTAGTGGAGACTGAGTTTCACCATGTTGGCCAGAAATGTCTTGATCTCTTGGCCTCGTGATCTGTCTGCCTCGATCTCCCAAAGCGCTGGGATTAAAGGCATGAGCCACTGCGCCCGGCCTGTCAATGATTTTCAAAGCACTCATTATCAGTAAAGTGATACAGAAATACATAAAGTTAATATTGGACTCTCGTCTCCACCCTTCTCTTTTTTCCTGTTTCTCTCTTTGCTGCTGGATTTACATTCCTCCTTCAAACTCACTTTGTGCTTCTTTTCTTTTCCTGTTTTGTATCTTTGTGTTACTCTTGTTCATCCGTTTCTCAAATTTCCCCTCTGATTCTCCCTTCGATTTATCACAATATACTATTAAAGCATGTTTTTCCTGGGTAAAGAGGCACGTGCTTGTGGTCCCAGCTACTTGGGAGGCTGAGGTGTACGGATCACTTGAGCCCAGGAGGTCAAGGCTGCAGTGAGGCATGATTGCACCATCGCACTAGAGCCTGGGGGACAGAGCGAGACTCTGACTCCAAAAAAAAAAAAAAAAAAAACCCAGACGGGAATCCTTAGATGCTGAGAAAGGCCCAAGATACTTCCATGTTTTCAGACTCCATGTACACACACAAAAAATGAAAAATGACAACACAAATCTATGAAAGTTGTTGTATATAGAGTATATTTACTTCTAACAATTAAAACTGCATAGCTAGCACATTTCTCTTAATTCTGATAGGGTATCTCTGGCTATATAAATAACATCATTTGGAGATGTTTATTTTATTTTGTTGTTGTTGTTGTCCCAGTTTTATTGAAAATAATACCGCATTGCAGAAAAGATTCAAACAGCTCCCTGACGCGTTTTGAAATTCAATTGTAGGCTGAGTGACCTGCAGGTTGGACAGACTGCTGAAATCCAAAAGCTTCAGCGTTTTGTCAGGATCTGCTTCAATGATCTGATCCAGGGCTGAGACCTTAGAAACATAATGGTCTCTCCTTTCTCTCTTTTTCTCCTGCAGCTTGATGGAGATACCTCTTACTGAGCCTCTCTGAATCTGCCTCATCAGACGCGTGGCAGAGCCTGCTGTCTTGTTACACAGCTTCTTGCTAGGGATAATGGTGC
>NW_022447873.1:0-549 GCF_009761245.1 Sapajus apella | reverse complement strand
TAATGACCGGAGCCGCCTTCTTCACTGTTTTGGTGCGAACGCGGCCCATGTTGGAGGGTCCCTGGTAAAACAGCTATTTTATTTTATTTTGGGGGACAGAGTCTCACTTTATTGTCCAAGCTGGAGTGCAGGGGCAGCGAGATGTCAGCTCCCTGCAAGCTCCGCCTCCCTGGCTCAAGGGATTCTCCTGCCTCAGCCTCTCCAGTAGCAGGGATTACGGCACCAGCCACCACATCAAGCTAATTTTTGTATTTTTAGTAGAGATGTGGTTTCACCATGTTGGCTAGGCTGGTCTCGAACTCCTGACCTCAGGTGATCTTCCTGCCCAGGCTAGAGATGATTTGAAATATCTCAATGTGAGGCAATTTAAGAATGTGAAGGCCAGCCGGGCATGATGGTTTATGCCTGTAATCCCAGCACTTTGGGAGGCAGGAGGCGAGCGGATCACGAGGTCAGGAGTTTGAGACCAGCCTGGCCAAAATTGTGAAAACCCACCTCTACAAAAAATACAACAGAGTGAGACTCAGTCTCTTTTTTTTTTTTTTTTTT
>NW_022447872.1:0-1978 GCF_009761245.1 Sapajus apella | reverse complement strand
AGACGCGATCTTAAAGCTAATTCTTTATGACGCTGTATATGGCTGGAAATATCTGTTTCCAGATTCTCCAAAGAAAGGGTTTCTGAACAGCTACTTTCACACATCTGTTTAACTCTGTAAGGTGAATACACACCTTGACAATGATTCTGCAACATAGTTCAGTTTTTGTTTTACAGCCAGATATATCTCATTACGCCCTATACTCCCAATCGCGCAGGAATAGCCAAACGTAGCTTTTAGAAGAAACTAGTTTCTAACTCGCCTAATCGAAACATAGATGCAAATTCCTAAGGTCAACGAACACAAAGTAGAGTAGTTTGAAAGAGACGTTTCACCTGCGGTTTAGATGCGATCTTAAAGCTAATTCTTATGATCCTGTATAGGGCTGGAAATATCTCTTTCCAGATTCTCGAAAGAAAGTGTCTCTGAACTGCTACGTTCACACATCTGTTTACCGCTGTAAGTTGAATATACACCTTGACAATCATTCTGCAACATAGATCAGTTTTTGTTTTAGAGCCAGATATTTCTCATTACCCAATATACTCTCATTCACTCAGGAATATCCACACGCAGCTTTTAGAAGAAACGTGTTTCTAACTCGCTGAATCTAAACATAGATGCAACTTCTTCAGGTGAACGAACACAACGCAGAGCAGTTTGAAAAAGACGTTTGTCCTTTGGTTTAGACGCGATCTTAACGCTAGGTCTTTTGAGCCTGTATATGACTGGCAATATCTCTTTAAAGATTCTCCAAAGAAAGGGTTTCTGAACTGCTACATTCACATGTCTGTTTAACTCTGTAAGTTGAATATACACCTTGACAATCATTGTGCTACATACATCAGTTTTTGTTTTAGAGACAGATATTTCTCATTACCCCCTATAATACCATTCACTCAAGAATATCCAAACGCAGCTTTTAGAACAAACCTGTTTCTAACTCGCTGAATCGAAACATAGATGCAACTTCCTAAGGTGAACGAACACAAAGCAGATCAGTTTGATAGAGACGTTTCTGCTGTGGTTTAGATGCGATCTTACCCCTAATTCTTAGGATCCTGTATATGGCTGGAAATATCTCTTTCCAGATTCTCCAAAGAAAGGCTCTCTGAACTGCTACATTCACACATCTGCTTAACTCTCTAAGTCGAATATATATCTTGACGAACATTCTGCTACGTAGCTCCGTTTTTGTTTTACAGCCAGATATTACTCATTACACCCTATACTCCCATTCACTCACGGATATCCAAACGCAGCTTTTAGAACAAACGTGTTTCTAACTCGCTGAAACGAAATATAGATGAAACTTCCTAAGGTCAACGAACACACAGCAGAGCGGTTTGAAAGAGACGCCTCTCCTGTGCCTTAGGCGTGATCTAAAAGCTAAATCTTATGAGCGGGTATATGGCTGGAAATATCTCATTCCAGATTCTCGGAAGACAGTGTTTCTGAACTGCTACATTTACATATCTGTTTACCTCTGTAAGTTGAATATACACCTTAAGAATCATTCTGCTACGTAGCGCCGTTTTTGTTTTAGAGCCAGATATTTCACATTATACTCTATACACCCATTCACTCAGGAATATCCAAACGCATCTTCTGCAAGAAACGTGTTTCTAACTCGCTGAATCTAAACATAGATGCAACTTCCTAAGGTGGACGAACACACAGTAGAGCAGTTTGAAAGAGACTGTTCTCCTGTGATTTAGAGGCGATCTTAAAGCTAATTCTTCAGAGCCTGTAAATGGCTCGAAATATCTCTTTCCAGATTCTCCAAAGAAAGTGTTTGAAGGCTGCTACATTCACACATCTGTTTAACTCTGTAAGTTGAATATACAGCTTGACAATCATTCTGCTACATAGATCCGTTTTTATTTTACAGCCAGATGTTTGTTATTACACCCTATACTCCCATTCACTCAGAGTATCCAAACGCAGCTTTTAGAACAAACGTGTTTCTTACTCGCTG
>NW_022447871.1:792-1978 GCF_009761245.1 Sapajus apella | reverse complement strand
TTGTAGATATGTTGTGTTGCCTCCGAGACCTCTGTTCTGTTCCATTGGTCTATATCTCTGTTTTGGTACCAGTACCATGCTGTTTTGATTACTGTCGCCTTGTAGTATAGTTTGAAGTCTGGTAGTGTGATGCCCCCCGCTTTGTTCTTTTTGCTTAGAATTGACTTGGCTATGCGGGCTCTCTTTTGGTTCCATATGAAGTTTAAGGTGGTTTTTTCCAGTTCTGCAAAGAAGGTCATTGGTAGCTTGATGGGGATAGCATTGAATCTGTAAATTACTTTGGGCAGTATGGCCATTTTCACGATATTGATTCTTCCTAACCATGAACATGGGATGTTTCTCCATCTGTTTGTGTCCTCTCTTATTTCGTTGAGCAGTGGCTTGTAGTTCTCCTTGAAGAGGTCCTTTACGTTCCTTGTTAGTTGTATTCCTAGGTATTTTATTCTCTTTGTGGCAATTGTGAATGGAAGTTTGTTCTTGATTTGGCTCTCTTTAAGTCTGTTATTGGTGTATAGGAATGCATGTGATTTTTGCACATTGATTTTGTATCCTGAGACTTTGCTGAACTTGCTTATCAGTTTCAGGAGGTTTGGGGCTGAGACGATGGGGTCTTCTAGATATACAATCATGTCGTCTGCAAATAGAGACAATTTGACTTCCTCCTTTCCTATTTGAATGCCCTTTATTTCTTTTTCTTGCCTGATTGCTCTGGCTAGAACTTCTAATACTATATTGAATAGCAGTGGTGAGAGCGGGCATCCTTGTCTGGTGCCACATTTCAAGGGGAATGCTTCCAGTTTTTGCCCATTCAGTATGATATTGGCTGTTGGTTTGTCATAAATAGCTTTTATTATTTTGAGATACGTTCCATTGATACCTAGCTTATTGAGTGTTTTTAGCATAAAGGGCTGTTGAATTTTGTCAAAGGCCTTCTCTGCATCAATTGAGATAATCATGTGGTGTTTGTCTTTGGTTCTGTTTATGTGGTGAATTATGTTTATAGACTTGCGTATGTTGAACCAGCCTTGCATCCCCGGGATGAAGCGTACTTGATCATGGTGGATAAGTTTTTTGATGTGCTGTTGCAATCGGCTTGTCAGTATTTTATTGAAGATTTTTGCATCTATGTTCATCATGGATATTGGCCTGAAGTTTTCTTTTCTTGTTGAGTCTCTGCCAGGTTTTG
>NW_022447871.1:0-692 GCF_009761245.1 Sapajus apella | reverse complement strand
GTTTTTTAGCATAAAGGGCTGTTGAATTTTGTCAAAGGCCTTCTCTGCATCAATTGAGATAATCATGTGGTTTTTGTCTTTGGTTCTGTTTATGTGGTGAATTACGTTTATAGACTTGCGTATGTTGAACCAGCCTTGCATCCCCGGGATGAAGCCTACTTGATCATGGTGGATAAGCTTTTTGATGTGCTGTTGCAATCGGCTTGTCAGTATTTTATTGAAGATTTTTGCATCTATGTTCATCATAGATATTGGCCTGTAGTTTTCTTTTCTTGTTGAGTCTCTGCCGGGTTTTGGAATCAGGATGATGTTGGTCTCATAAAATGATTTGGGAAGAATTCCCTCTTTTTGTATTGTTTGGAATAGTTTCAGAAGAAATGGTACCAGCTCCTCTTTGTATGTCTGGTAGAATTCAGCTGTGAACCCATCTGGACCTGGGCTTTTTTTGGGTGGTAAGCTCTTAATTGCTGCCTCAACTTCAGACCTTGTTATGGGTCTGTTCAGGGTTTCGGCTTCTTCCTGGTTTAGGCTTGGCAGGAGGCAAGTGTCCAGGAATTTATCCATTTCTTCCAGGTTTATTAGTTTGTGTGCATAGAGTTGTTTGTAATAATCTCTGATGATGGTTTGAATTTCTGTGGAATCTGTGGTGATATCCCCTTTATCGTTTTTTATTGCATCAATTTGGTTATTCT
>NW_022447870.1:0-1978 GCF_009761245.1 Sapajus apella | reverse complement strand
ACACACACACACACACACACACACACACACACACACACACACACACAGAGTCTGTTTTGTCAGAGATTAGAAATTGCAACCCCTACTTTTTTTTTTTTTTTGGCTTTCTATTTGCTTTGTAAATTTTCCTCCAACCCTTGGTTTAGAGCTTTTGTGTGTCTTTGCATGGAACATATCTCAAAATAATAAGAGCTATTTATGGCAAACCTACAGCCAAAATCATATTGAATGGGCAAAAGCTGGAAGCATTTCTTTTGAAAACTGGTACAAGACAAGGATGCCCTCTCTTACCATTCCTATTCAACATAGTATTGGAAGTTCTGTCCAGGGCAATATCAGGCAAGAGAAAGAAATAAAGGGTATTTAAATAGGAAGAGAGGAAGTCAAGTTGTCTCTGTTTGCAGATGACATGATTTTATATTTAGAAAACTCCATTGTCTCAGCCCCAAAACTTCTTGATCTGATAAACAACTTCAGCAAAGTCTCAGGATACAAAGTCAATGTACAAAAATCACAAGCTTTCTTTTATACCAATGATAGGCAAGCAGAGAGCCAAATCTTGAATGAATGCCCATTCATAATTGCTACAAAGAGAATACCTAGGAATACAGCTCACTAGGGATGTGAAGGACCTCTTCAAGGACAACTACAAATGGCTGCTCAAGGAAATAAGAGAGGACACCAAACAAGGAAACATTCTCTCCTCATGGATAGGAGAAATCAATATCATAAATATGCCATACTGCTGAAAGTAATTTTTGGATTCAATGCTATTCCCATCAAACTACCATAGATATTTTTCACAGGATTAGCAAAAAAAAACTATTTTAAATTTCATGTAGAATCAAAGAAGATCCTGTATAGTCAAGATAATCTTAAGCAAAAAGAACAAAGCTGGAGGCATCATGCTACCTGACTTGACACTGTACTGCAAGGCTACAGTAACCAAAAGAGCATGGTACTCTTGCCAGAATAGGCCCACCGACTCATGGAGAAGTGAGGCCTCAGAAATAACACCACACATCTACAACCATCTGATCTTTGACAGCCCTGACAAAAACAAGCAATGGGGAAAGGATCTCCTAATCAGTAAGTGGTTGCTACTTCAACTTTGTTTGTTAATGGTTTGTTGAACCTTTTTGTTTCTTCTTGATTTGATCTTACTAGATTGTGTGTTGCTAGAAACTTATGTATTTTCTCTAGGTTATTTAATGTTGGCTTACGACTGTTTATAATAGTCCCTTATGATCCTTTTCATTTCTCAGGCATCTGCTGTAAGGTCTCCTCTCTAATCTGTTTATTTCTTTTCTTGTTTTTTCTTTTTTTTTTTTCTGAGACAGAGTCTCGCTTTGTTGCCCAAGTTGGAGTGCCGTGGCGCCATCTCGGCTCACTGCAACCTCCACCTCCCAGGCTGAGGCAGTTCTCCTGTCTCACCATCCTGAGTAGCTGGAACTACAGGGGTGCGCCACTACACCTGGCTAAGTATTTTTATTTTTAGTAGTGGTGGGGTTTCACCGTGTTAGCCAGGATTGTCTTGATCTCCTGACCTCATGATCGCCCACCTCCGCCTCCAAAGTGCTGGGATTACAGGCGTGAGCCACAGCGCCTGGCCTGTGATTTCATTTATTTGAATCTTCTGTCTGCCTTAGTTGGTGTAGCTAAGGATTTTTCACTTTTGTTTATTTTTGCAAAAAACAAAACAAAACAAAAAACCCCACTTCTTTATTTGATTGATATTTTTCCTATACTTTTTCTATTCTCATTTGATATATTTCTGCCCTGATCCTTATTGTTTCCTTCCTTCTGCCACGTTTGGGCTTAGTTTGTTCTTCTTTTTCTAGTTCCTTTTGGTGTAATGTTGAGGTGTTTATTTGTGATCTTTGTTCTTTTAGATGTACAGGTTTATTGCCATAAACTTTGCTTTTACAGCTGCTTCTGCTGTGTCCCATAAGTTTTGGTATGCTTTGTTTCCATTTTT
>NW_022447869.1:0-1978 GCF_009761245.1 Sapajus apella | reverse complement strand
CACCTGCAATCCAGAGGGTCACCTGCTGTGCTCGAAGTCTATGGATTTAAATGTGAATCACATCTGAAAAAAAAAAAAAAAAAAAAAAACTTTTTGCATGCCAGGCACAGTGGCTCATGCCTGTAATCCAGCATTTTGGGAGGCTAAGGCATGAGGATCACTTGAGGTCAGGAGTTCAATTCCAGCCTGGACAACATAGCAAGACCCCCTCTCTACAAAAGAAAAAAACAGGTTAGGCACAGTGGCTCACACTTGTAATTCCAGCACTTTGGGCGGCTGAGGCAGAAGAATCACTTGTACCTGGGAGATGGAGTTTGCTGTAAGCCGAGATGGTGCCACTGCACTCCAGCATGGGGACAGAGTGAGAATCTATCTCAAAAAAGAAAAAAAAAGGAAAGAAAAAACAACCTTCAGAAAAACATCTAGAAAAAATTTAACCAAACACTGGGGCACCATGGCCCGCCCCAGTGCACCCATAAAATCAGCCATCACCCACATATCCATTCAGACCTCAATTCTCCAGCACCCATCACCAGCTTGTTGTTACTGGCCACAGGAAGGGGTGCCCAGCCCTTGGGGCAGAGAGACTCATCCCTTCTGGCTAGGTGGTACAGGAGTCAGAAACGGTTTTGATGGGCCAGTGAGCCTTCCTCCAGAGCAGCTTGGGGCCCTCTCAGACCCCATCATTCTGCCCGCCAGCAGAGATCTAGTCAGGAGGGGAGGGGTCTGCCTCCCATGAGGTGTCTGAACATTCCAGAAAGCTGACTGCTGAGGACAGACCTGAGCATGCAAAGCATTCCTTCAGGTTGAAGAAAGTAAGTCCCTGTTGAAGTGGTTTTCCTTTTGTGAATCAGTGCCAGCCCCAGCTCTGGAGGAGGGCAGTGACTCATCTCACCCCGTTTGATGCTGAGAAGGCGCCCCAACCACCCCTTCGAATGTCGGGCCTCAGGGGAGATAAGATTTGACTTGTCCCTGCTTCCAGTCCCACTGGAGGTTTTATATCCCCAGCTCCAGCATGGCAACTAGAGCCACAGAGCCTCAGCAGGATGATCTCAGGGCTCACCAGCCCAGCACCGTCAGCACAGGGGGTGATGCCAGGGGGCCATGTACTGGATCCACAATGCCAGCTATTTTCAGGGTCTAGAGGCTAGTTCCATCATCCCAGAGGGCCACTTCCCAAATAGAAGTCTAGAAAGCAGGCCAGACTCAAGACACCGCAGGTTGTAGCTGGTGGGCTGGCTTCATGGGTATAAGCATCCCTTGGCTGCCCAGCTGGACAACACCCCAAAGCTGTCCCACAGGCTCCTGGCCATTTGACGGACCCAGGTCCCAGTCATTCTTGGAGTCCAAAGGAGGACAGAGGATCTGGGGTGCAAAGGTACTGGCCAGGTGAGGCAACTCACACCTATGACTACAGCAATTTTGGAGGCCTTGGCAGGAGGATTGCCTGAGTCCAGGAGTTTGAGACCAGCCTGGGCAACATAATGAGACCCTCATCTGTATAAGAATATTATTCTAAAAATTATGGCCAGGCGGGGTGCCGTGGTTCACACCTGTAATCCTAGCCCATTGGGAAGCCTAGGCCAGTGGGCCACCTGAGGTCAGGAGTTCAAGACCAACCTGGCCAACATGGTGAAACCCTGCCTCTGCTAAAAATACAAAAATTACCTGGCATGGTGGTGGGTGCCTGTAATCCCAGCTACTTGGGAGGCTGAGGTGGGAGAATCACTTGACCTTGGGAGGCAGAGGTTGCATTGAGTCAAGATCGTGCCATTGCACTCCAGCCTGGGCGACAGAGTGAGGCTCCATCACAAATAAATAAATAAATAAATAATAAAAATAAAAATTATGGCTAGTTGCAGTAGCTCACTCCTGTAGTCCCAGCTACTGGGAGGCTAAGGTGGGAGAATCACTTGAGCCCAGGAGGTGGAGGCTGCAGTGAGCTATGATTGAACCACTGCACTCCAGCCTGGGGACA
>NW_022447868.1:0-1978 GCF_009761245.1 Sapajus apella | reverse complement strand
CACCTGCAATCCAGAGGGTCACCTGCTGTGCTCGAAGTCTATGGATTTAAATGTGAATCACATCTGAAAAAAAAAAAAAAAAAAAAAAACTTTTTGCATGCCAGGCACAGTGGCTCATGCCTGTAATCCAGCATTTTGGGAGGCTAAGGCATGAGGATCACTTGAGGTCAGGAGTTCAATTCCAGCCTGGACAACATAGCAAGACCCCCTCTCTACAAAAGAAAAAAACAGGTTAGGCACAGTGGCTCACACTTGTAATTCCAGCACTTTGGGCGGCTGAGGCAGAAGAATCACTTGTACCTGGGAGATGGAGTTTGCTGTAAGCCGAGATGGTGCCACTGCACTCCAGCATGGGGACAGAGTGAGAATCTATCTCAAAAAAGAAAAAAAAAGGAAAGAAAAAACAACCTTCAGAAAAACATCTAGAAAAAATTTAACCAAACACTGGGGCACCATGGCCCGCCCCAGTGCACCCATAAAATCAGCCATCACCCACATATCCATTCAGACCTCAATTCTCCAGCACCCATCACCAGCTTGTTGTTACTGGCCACAGGAAGGGGTGCCCAGCCCTTGGGGCAGAGAGACTCATCCCTTCTGGCTAGGTGGTACAGGAGTCAGAAACGGTTTTGATGGGCCAGTGAGCCTTCCTCCAGAGCAGCTTGGGGCCCTCTCAGACCCCATCATTCTGCCCGCCAGCAGAGATCTAGTCAGGAGGGGAGGGGTCTGCCTCCCATGAGGTGTCTGAACATTCCAGAAAGCTGACTGCTGAGGACAGACCTGAGCATGCAAAGCATTCCTTCAGGTTGAAGAAAGTAAGTCCCTGTTGAAGTGGTTTTCCTTTTGTGAATCAGTGCCAGCCCCAGCTCTGGAGGAGGGCAGTGACTCATCTCACCCCGTTTGATGCTGAGAAGGCGCCCCAACCACCCCTTCGAATGTCGGGCCTCAGGGGAGATAAGATTTGACTTGTCCCTGCTTCCAGTCCCACTGGAGGTTTTATATCCCCAGCTCCAGCATGGCAACTAGAGCCACAGAGCCTCAGCAGGATGATCTCAGGGCTCACCAGCCCAGCACCGTCAGCACAGGGGGTGATGCCAGGGGGCCATGTACTGGATCCACAATGCCAGCTATTTTCAGGGTCTAGAGGCTAGTTCCATCATCCCAGAGGGCCACTTCCCAAATAGAAGTCTAGAAAGCAGGCCAGACTCAAGACACCGCAGGTTGTAGCTGGTGGGCTGGCTTCATGGGTATAAGCATCCCTTGGCTGCCCAGCTGGACAACACCCCAAAGCTGTCCCACAGGCTCCTGGCCATTTGACGGACCCAGGTCCCAGTCATTCTTGGAGTCCAAAGGAGGACAGAGGATCTGGGGTGCAAAGGTACTGGCCAGGTGAGGCAACTCACACCTATGACTACAGCAATTTTGGAGGCCTTGGCAGGAGGATTGCCTGAGTCCAGGAGTTTGAGACCAGCCTGGGCAACATAATGAGACCCTCATCTGTATAAGAATATTATTCTAAAAATTATGGCCAGGCGGGGTGCCGTGGTTCACACCTGTAATCCTAGCCCATTGGGAAGCCTAGGCCAGTGGGCCACCTGAGGTCAGGAGTTCAAGACCAACCTGGCCAACATGGTGAAACCCTGCCTCTGCTAAAAATACAAAAATTACCTGGCATGGTGGTGGGTGCCTGTAATCCCAGCTACTTGGGAGGCTGAGGTGGGAGAATCACTTGACCTTGGGAGGCAGAGGTTGCATTGAGTCAAGATCGTGCCATTGCACTCCAGCCTGGGCGACAGAGTGAGGCTCCATCACAAATAAATAAATAAATAAATAATAAAAATAAAAATTATGGCTAGTTGCAGTAGCTCACTCCTGTAGTCCCAGCTACTGGGAGGCTAAGGTGGGAGAATCACTTGAGCCCAGGAGGTGGAGGCTGCAGTGAGCTATGATTGAACCACTGCACTCCAGCCTGGGGACA
>NW_022447867.1:0-1979 GCF_009761245.1 Sapajus apella | reverse complement strand
CATCCTGGTTAACATGGTGAAACCCTGTCTCTACTAAAAATACAAAAAATTAGCTGGGCATGGTGGCGCGTGCCTGTAATCCCAGCTACTCAGGAGGCTGAGGCAGGAGAATTGCCTGAACCCAGGAGGCGGAGGTTGCGGTGAGCCGAGATCGCGCCATTGCACTCCAGCCTGGGTAACAAGAGCGAAACTCTGTCCCAAATAAATAAATAAATAAATAAAATAAAAATCAATATCCCTCATGAGTATCAATGCAAAAATCATCAAGAAAACACTAGCAAACCAAATACAACACATTATATATCCTGACCAAGTAGAATTTGTAACAGGAATGCAAAGATTGTTCAACATAAGCAAAGCAAATCAATCTAACACCTTACATCAGTGGAATGATTATCTTAATTGGTACAGAAAAGGCATTTACAAAAGCCAACACATTTTCATGATAAAAACCCTCAGAACTAAAAACAAAACCATAGTTTTATTTTAAAAAATAACTCCCAGAAAACGAGGAATAGAGGGGAGATTCTTCAACATAATAAAGGCACTTATGAAAAACCCACAGCTACCATCACACTGAATGGCAAAAGACTGAAAAGTTTTCCCACAACTTCACAAGCAAGTCAAAAATGCCTGTTTTCCCCAGTGCTATTCAACGTTGTATTGGAAGCTTCCTTCTTTTTTTTTTTTTAACAGGCTCTCACTGTGTTGTCCAGGCTGGAGTACCACTGTACCATCATAGCTCACTGCAGCCTCGACATCCTGGGCTGAAAGTCACCCTCTCATCTCAGCCTCCTGAGGCTGATACCACAGGAATGTGCCACCACATCTGGGTGATTTTGGCTTGTGTAGAGATAGGGTTTTGCCATGTTGCTCAGGCTGGTCTCAAACTCCTGGGCTCAAGTGATTCGCCCGCCTCTGCCTCCCAAAATGTTGGGATTACAGGTGTGAGCCACTGCACCAGGTCTGGAATAGAAGTTCTAGCCAGAGCAATTAGACAAGGAAAAGGAATAACAGGCATTCAAACTGAAAGGAAGTAAAACTATATTCACATATAACGTGATATTACACATAGAAAATCCTGAAGTATATAAGGCAACTCCGAGAGCAAATAAATGATTCAGCAAAATTTTAGGATACAAGATTAACACGCAAAAACTAGTTATGTGTCTAAATACCACTATTGAACAATCAGAAAAGGAAATGTGAAAAGCAATTCCACGTACAATATTATTTAAAAGCATGAAATATCTGGGAATAAATTCAACCAAGGAGTGAGACTTGTACACTGCAAATTACAAAACATTCCTGAAAGTCCTAAATCAAGAAAGGCCTAGGCTGAGTCTTGTGGCTCACGCCTGTAATCCCTACACTTGGAGAGGCAGAGGCGGGTGGATCACGAGGTCAAGAGATCAAGACCATCCTGGCCAACATGGTGAAACCCCGTCTCTAGTAAAAATACAAAATTACCTGGGTGTGGTGGTGTATGCCTGTAGTCCCAGCTACTCAGGAGGCTGAGGCAGGGGAATGGCTTCACCCAGAAGGAAGAGGATGCAGTCAGCCAAGATCATGCCACTGCACTCCAGCATGGTGACAGAGCAAGACTGTCTCAAAAAAGAAAAAAAAAAAAAAAGACCTAAATAAATGGATAGGCCGGGCGCGGTGGCTCACGCCTGTAATTCAAGCACTGTGGAGGCCAAGGTGGGCAGATCACCTGAGGTCGGGAGCTCAAGACCAGCCTGACCAACATGGTGAATCCCGCCCTTAAAAATAACAAATAATTTAAAAATAAATAAATAAATGGATAGAAAACCACCTTGTGCTAATGGATGAAAAGAATTGATATCAATACTACCCAAAGCCATCTGCAGATCCAAGGCAATGTCTATCAAAATTCCAAAAGCCCTTTTTGCAGAAATGGAAAATCTGATTTTCAATTAATATGAAATTCCAAGGAAATACAAAAGAAAACAGAAATT
>NW_022447866.1:1432-1979 GCF_009761245.1 Sapajus apella | reverse complement strand
CTACTAAAAGTACAAAAATTAGCCAGGCATGGTGGCACACACCTGTAGTCCCATCTACTCAGGAGGCTGAGGCAGGAGAATTGCCTAACCCAGGAGGTGGAGGTTGCAGTGAGCCAAGATCACGCCATAGCACTCCAGCCTGGGCAACAGAGTGAGACTCTATCTCAAGAAAAAAAAAAAAGGCCAGGCGTGGTGGCTCACACCTGTAATCCCAGCACTTTGGGAGGCTGAGGCAGGTGGGTCACCTGAGGTCGGGAGTTCGAGACCAGCCTGACCAACCTGCAGAAACCCTGTCTTTACTGAAAATATAAAAATTAGCTGCACACTGCCGGGTGCGGTGGCTCACGCCTGTAATCCCAGCACTTTGGGAGGCCGAGGCGGGTGGATCATGAGGTCAAGAGATCGAGACCATCCTGGTCAACATGGTGAAACCCCGTCTCTACTAAAACTACAAAAAATTAGCTGGGCATGGTGGCGCGTGCCTGTAATCCCAGCTAATTTTTTGTAGTTTTAGTAGAGACGGGGTTTCACCATGTTGACCAGGATG
>NW_022447866.1:0-1332 GCF_009761245.1 Sapajus apella | reverse complement strand
AAGAGCGAAACTCCGTCTCAAAAAAAAAAAAAAAAAAAAAATTAGCTGCACATGGTGGCACATACCTGTAATCCCAGCTACTCAGGAGGCTGAGGCAGGGGGATTGCTTGAACCCAGGAGGCAGAGTTTATGGAGAGCTGAGATTGCGCCATTGCACTCCAGCCTGAGCAACAAGAGTGAAACTCCATCTCAAAAAAAAAAGTGTAGAGATGGGGGCCGGGCTTAGTGGGTCATGCCTGTAATCCCAGCACTTTGGAAGGCTGAGGTGGGTGGGTCATGTGAACCCAGGATTTTAAGACCAGCCTGGGTAAAATGGTAAAACCCTGTCTCTATAAATTACGTGAAAAAAATGAGCCATGTGTGGTGGCACGCGCCTGTAGTCCCAGCTACTTGGGAGGCTGAGGTGGGAGGATCATCAGCTCAGGAGGCAGATGTCGTAATGAGCCAAGATCTTGCCACTGCACTCCAGCCTGGGTGACAGAGTGACACCCCATCTCAAAAAAAAAAAAAAATTGAGATGGGGTCTTGCTATGTTGCCTAGGCTGGTCTTGAACTCCTGGCCTCCCCCCCAACATGCTGGGATTACAGGCATGAGCCACTGTGCCCAGCCTTCTTACTCTTTTATTTTTTAAAGCGGGGTCTCAGTAAGTTGCCCAGGCAGACTAGTCTCCAACTCCTGGCCTCAAGGAACTCTCCCACCTCAGCCTCCTTATCCGTGTGTGTGTGTGTGTGTGTGTGTGTGTGTGTGAGACAGAGTATCTCCTGTCTCTGTTACCAAGGCTGGAGTGCAGTGATATGATCTCCAGTCACTGCAACCTCTGCCTCCTGGGTTCAAGCAGTTCTCCTGCTAGGATTACAGGCATGTGCCACCACACCCAGCTAATTATTATTATTTTTTTGAGTCTCACTCTGTCACTCAGGCTGGAGTGAAGTGGCGAGATCTCAGCTCACTGCAACCTCCACCCCTCCAGGTTCAAGCAGTTCTGCCTCAGCCTCCAAGTAGCTAGAATTACAGGTGTATGTCACCATGCCTGACTAATTTTCTGTAGAAACAATTTCACCATGTTGCCCAGACTGGTCTCGAACTTGTCGGCTCAAGCGATCCTCCTGCCTTGGCACCTCAAAGTGCTGGGGTAACAGGCGTGAGCCACCGTTATGTAGGAAAAGACTTTTCTACAGTTCAACCCACAACTAGGCAGTGCCACACTTTTCTTCAGGTGGGTGTGGCTTGTGGATATTTCCTTTTTAGGTGATCTTGGCTCCTTGCTGAGGAAGGGATAGACCCACTCCCTCTGCAGAAGGGCTGAGGTTTAGGCAAGGTCCACTCTTTCC
>NW_022447865.1:923-1979 GCF_009761245.1 Sapajus apella | reverse complement strand
GGAATATCGAAACGCAGCTTTTAGAAGAAAGGTGTTTCTAACTCGCTGACTCAAAACATAGATGCAACTTCCTAAGCTGAACGAACACATAGCAGAGCAGTTTGAAAGAGAAGTTTCTCTTCTGGTTTAGTCGCGATCTTAAGCTAATTCGTATGAGTTATGGCTGGAAATATCTCTTTCCAGATTCTTCAAAGAAAGGTTTTCTGAACTGCTACAATCACACATCTGTTTAACTCCCTAAGTCGAACATATACATTGACAATCATTCTGCTACAAAGCTCCGTTTTTGTTTTAGAGCCAGATATTTCTCATTAAACCCTATACTCCCATTCACTCAGGAATATCCAAATGCAGCTTTCAGAAGAAACGTGTTTCCAACTCGCAGAATCTAAACATAGATGCAACTTCCTACGGTGAACGAACACATAGCAAAAAAGTTTGAAAGAGACTTTTCTCCTGTTATTAAATGCGATCTTAAAGCTAATTCTTTATGAGGCTGTATATGGATGGAAGTATCTCTTTCCAGATTCTCCAAAGAAAGGGTTTCTGAACAGCTACATTAACACATCTGTTTAACTCTGTAAGTTGAATACACACCTTGACAATCATTCTACTAAATAGCTCCGTTTTTGTATTAGAGTCAGATATTTCTCATTAGAACCATTATTCCCATTCACTCAGGAATATCCAAACGCAGCTTTTAGAAAAAACGTGTTTCTAACACGCTGAATCTAAACATAGATGCAACTTCCGAAGGTGAACGAACACATAAGAGAGCAGTTTGAAAGAGACTATTCTCCGGTGGTTTATACGCGATCTTTCCGCTAATTCTTAGGATCCTGTATATGGCTGGAAATATCTCTTTCCAGATTCCCCAAAGAAAGGTTTTCTGAACTGCTACAGTCACATATCTGTTTAACTCTCTAAGTCGAATATATATCTTGACAAACATTCTGCTACACAGCTCCGTTTTAGTTTTACAGCCAGATATTTCTCATTACACCCTATTCTCCCGTTAACTCACGAATATCCAAACGCAGCTATTAGAAGAAACGT
>NW_022447865.1:0-823 GCF_009761245.1 Sapajus apella | reverse complement strand
CTTTCCAGATTCTTCAAAGAAAGGTTGTCTGAACTGCTACAATCACATATCTGTTTAAATCTCTAAGTCGAATATATATCTTGACAAACATTCTGCTACACAGCTCCGTTTTAGTTTTACAGCCAGATATTTCTCATTACACCCTATTCTCCCGTTAACTCACGAATATCCAAACGCAGCTATTAGAAGAAACGTGTTTCTAACTCCCTGAGTCTAAACATAGATGCAACTTTCTATGGTGAAACAAACACAGAAGAGTAGTTGAAAGGCTCGTTTCTCCTGTGGTTTAGACGCGATCTTACCGCTAATTCTTAGGAGCCTGTATATGGCTGGAAATATCTCTTTCCAGATTCTCCAAAGAAAGGTTTCCTGAACTGCTACATTCACACATCTGTTTAACTGTCTAAGTCGAATATATACCTTGACAAACATTCTGCTACCTATCTCCGTTTTTGTTTTAGAGCCAGATATTTCTTATTACACTGTATACTCCCATTCACTCAAGAATATCGAAATGCAGCTTTTAGAAGAAACGGGTTTCTAACTCGCCTAATCGAAACATAGATGCAAATTCCTAAGTTCAAAGAACACACAGCAGAGCAGTTTGAAAGAGACGTTTCTCCTGTGGATTAGACGCGACCTTAAAGCTAATTCTTATGAGCCTGTATATGCCTGGATATAACTCTTTCCAGATTCTTGAAGGAAAGTGTTTCTGAACTGCTACATTCACACGTCTGTTTACCTCTGTAAGTTGAATATACACCTTGACAATCATTCTGCAACATAGCTGACATTTTGTTTTAGAGCCCGATATTTCTCATTA
>NW_022447864.1:0-1979 GCF_009761245.1 Sapajus apella | reverse complement strand
ATTTATTGATTTTTTGAAGGGTTTTTTGTGTCTCTATCTCCTTCAGTTCTGCTCTGATCTTAGCTATTTCTTGTCTTCTGCTAGACTTTGAGTTGTTTTGATCTTGCTCCTCTAACTCTTTCAGTTTTGATGATAGGGTGTCAATTTTTGATCTCTCCTTGTTTCTCATGTGGGCACTTATTGCTATATATTTTCCTCTAGAGACTGCTTTAAATGTGTCCCAGAGATTCTGGTATGTCGTGTCTTCATTCTCGTTGGTTTTGAAGAACATCTTTATTTCTGTCTTCATTTCATAGTTTATCCAGTCAACATTCAAGAGCAAGTTGTACAGTTTCCATGAAGTTATGCGGTTCTGGGTTAGTTTTTGAATTCTGAGTTCTAACTTGATTGCACTGTGGTCTGAGAGACTGTTTGTTATGATTTCCGTTCTTTTACATTTGCTGAGGAGTAATTTACTCCCAATTATGTGTTCAATTTTAGGGTAGGTGTGATGTGGTGCTGAGAAGAATGTATATTCTGTGGATTTGGTGTGGAGAATTCTGTAAATATCTATTAGGTTTGCTTGGTCCAGGTCTGAGTTCAAGTCCTGGATATCCTTGTTAATTTTCTGTCTGGTTGATCTAATATTGACAATGGGGTGTTAAAGTCTCCCACTATTATTGTGTGGGAGTCTAAGTCTCTTTGTAAGTCATTAAGAACTTGCCTTATGTATCTGGGTGCTCCTGTATTGGGTGCGTATATATTTAGGATCCTTAGCTCTTCTTGTTGCATTGATCCTTTTACCATTATGTAATGTCCTTCTTTGTCTCTTTTGATGTTTGTTATTTTAAAGTCTAATTTATCAGAGATGAGGTTTGCAACTCCTGCTTTTTTTGCTCTCCATTTCCTTGGTAAATCTTCCTCCATCCCTTTATTTTGAGCCTTTGTGTATGCTTGCATGTGAGATGGATTTCCTGGATATAGCACACCGATGGGTTTTGGTTTTTTATCCAATTTGCCAGTCTGTGTCTTTTGATTGGGGCATTTAGTCCATTTACATTTAGGGTTAATATTGTTATGTGTGAATTTGATACTGCCATTTTGATGCTAGTTGGCTGTTTTGCCCATTAGTTGATGCAGATTCTTCATTGTGTTGATGCTCTTTACTGTTTGGTATCTTTTTGTAGTGGCTGGTACTGGTTGTTTCTTTCTATGTGTAGAGCCTCTTTCAGGAGCTCTTATAAAGTAGGCCTGGTGGTGATGAAATCTCTGAGTACTTGTTTGTTCACAAAGGATTTTATTTTTCCTTCACTTATGAAGCTTATTGGCTGGATATGAAATTCTGGGTTGAAAGTTCCTTTCTTTAAGAATGTTGAATATTGGCCCCCACTCTCTTCTGGCTTGTAGGGTTTCTGCTGAGAGATCTACTGTGAGTCTGATGGGCTTCCCTTTGTGAGTAACCTGATCTTTCTCTCTGGCTGTCCTTAGTATTTTCTCCTTCATTTCAACCCTGGTGAATCTGACGATTATGTGCCTTGGGGTTGCTCTTCTTGAGGAATGTCTTTGTGGTGTTCTCTGTATTTCCTGGACTTGAATATTGGCCTGCCTTGCTAGATTGGGGAAGTTTTCCTGGATAATATCCTGAAGAGTATTTTCCAGCTTGGATTCATTCTCTTCATCACATTCAGGTACACCTATCAAATGTAGATTAGATCTTTTCACATAGCCCCACATTTCTTTCAGACTTTGTTCATTCCTTTTTACCATTTTTTCTCTAATCTTGCCTTCTAGTAGTATTTTATTGAGTTGATCTTCGACCTCTGATATTGTTTGTTCTGCTTGGCAAATTCAGCTGTGGAAATTTGTGCATGCTTAAGTTCTCGTGTTATGTTTTTCAGCTCCATCAATTCACTTATATTCATTTCTAAGTTGTCCATTCTCATTAGCATTTCATCAAATCTTTTTTCAAGGTTCTTAGTTTCTTTGCATTGGGTTAGAAT
>NW_022447863.1:0-1979 GCF_009761245.1 Sapajus apella | reverse complement strand
GATTCAGCGAGTTAGAAACACGTTTCTTCTTATAGCTGCGTTTGCATATTCCAGAGAGAATTGGATTATAGGGTGTAATGAGAAATATCTTGCTCTAAAACAAAAACACAGATATCTAGCAGAATGGTTGTCAAGCTGTAGAATCAACTGACAGAGTTAAACTGATGCTTATGTGCAGCAGTTCAGAAATCCTTTCTTTGGAGAATCTGGAAACAGATATTTACATCCATATACAGGCATATAAAACTAGAGGTAAAACTGCGTTTAAAACACAGGAGAAACGTCTATTGCAACCTGCTAATCTTTGTCTTCGTTCACCTTAGGAAGTTGCATCTATGTTTAGATTCAGAGAGTTAGAAAAAAGTTTCTTCTAAAAGCTGCGTTTGGATATTCCAGAGTGAATGGGAGTATAGTTTGTAATGAGAAATATCTTGCTCTAAAACAAAAACGCAGCTATCCAGCAGAATGGTTGTCAAGCTGTACAACGACCTTACAGAGATAAACTGATGTGAGGGTATAGTAGTGCAGAAATCTTTCTTTGGAGAATATGGAAACAGGTATTTCCAGCCACCTAGAGTCATATAAGAAGTCGCAGTAAGACTGAGTTTAAAACACAGGAGAAACGTCTGTTTCCAACTGCTCTGCTTTGTGTTCGTTCACCTTAGGAAGTTGCATCTATGTTTAGATTCGGCAAGTTATAAAAACGGTTATTCTAAGAGATGCGTTTGGATATTCCGGAGAGAATGGGACATTAGGGTGTAATGAGAAATATCTTCCTCTAAAACAAAAACGCAGCTAACTAGCAGAATGATTGTCAAGCTGCAGAATCAACTTACAGACTTAAACTGATGTGTGCGTGTAGCAGTTCTGAAATCGTTTCTTTGGAGAATCTGTAAACAGATAATTACAGCCATATACAGGCATATAAGAACTAGCAGTAAGACTCCGTTTAAACCACAGAAGAAACGTCTATTTGAAACTGCTCTGCTTTGTGTTCGTTCACCTTAGGAAGTTGCATCTATGTTTAGATTCGGGGAGTTATAAAAACGTTTCTTCTAAAAGCTGCGTTTGGATATTCCAGAGTGAATGGGAGTATAGGCTGTAATGAGAAATATCTTGCTCTAAAAAAAACCGCAGCTATCTGACAGAATGGTTGCCAAGCTGTACAATCAACATACAGAGTTAAACTGATGTGTGTACAGCAGTTCAGAAATCCTTTCTTTGGAGATCTGGAAAAAGGTATGTCCAGCCACCTACAGGCTTATAAGAACTAGTGGTAAGACTCAGTTTAAAACACAGGAGAAACGTCTATTTCATACTGCTCTGCTTTGTGTTCGTCGACCTTAGGAAGTTGCATTTATGTTTAGATTCAGCGAGTTAGAAACACATTTCTTCTAAAAGCTGCGTTTGGATATTAAAGAGAGAATGGGACTATAGGGTGTAATGAGAATTATCTTGCTCTAAACCTAAAACGCTGCTATCTAGCAGAATGGTTGTCAAGCTATAGAATCAACATACAGAGTTAAACTGATGTGTGTCTGCAGCTGTTCTGAAATCGTTTCTTTGGAGAATCTGTAAACAGTTAATTTCAGCCATATACAGGCATATAAGAATTAGCAGTAAGACTCCGTTTAAACCACAGAAGAAACGTCTATTTGAAACTGCTCTGCTTTGTGTTCGTTCACTTTAGGAAGTTGAATCTATGTTTAGATTCAGCGAGTTAGAAACACGTTTCTTCTAAAAGCTGCGTTTGCATATTCCAGAGTGAATGGGAGTATAGGCTGTAATGAGAAATATCTTGCTGTAAAACAAAAACGCAGCTATCTAACAGAATTGTTGCCAAGCTGTACAATCAACTTACAGAGTTAAACTGATGTGTGGGTGTAGCAGTGCAGAAATCCTTTCTTTGGAGAATCTGGAAACAGATATTTCCAGCGAAACTCAAGCATATAAGAACTAGCAGTAAGACTGCGTTTAAA
>NW_022447862.1:0-1979 GCF_009761245.1 Sapajus apella | reverse complement strand
CTCTTTACAGCCTATAGTGTCAGTCACTCTGGAATATCCAAACGTAGTTTTTAGAAGAAACGTTTTTCTACCTCGCTTAATCTGAACATAGACGCCACTTGCTTAGGTGAGCAAACACAAAGCAGAGCAGTTTGAACGAGATGTTTCTCCTGTGTTTTAAATGCAGTCTTACTGCTAGTTCTCATATGCCTGTATATGGCTGGAAATATCTGTTTCCAGATTCTCCAAAGAAAGCATTTCTGAACTGCTGCTCTCAAACATCAGTTTAACTCTGTAAGTTGATTGTAGAGCTTGACAATGATTCCGCTAGATAGCTGCGTTTTTGTTTTAGAGCCAGATATTTCTCATTACAGCCTATAGTCTCATTCACTCTGGAATATCCAAACTCAGCTTTTAGAAGAAACGGTTTTCTAACTGGCTGTATCTAAACATAGATGCAACTTCCTAAGGTAAACGAACACAAAGCAGAGCAGTTTGAAATAGACGTTTCCCCTGTGTTTTAATCGCAGTCTCACTTCTTGTCCTCATATGCCTGTATATGGCTTAAAATCCCAGATTCTACATAGAAAACATTTCTTAACTGCTGCACACACCCATCCCTTTAACTCTGTAAGTTGATTGTCCAGCTTCACAACCATTCTCCTAGATAGCTGCGTTTTTGTTTTAGAGCAAGATATTTCTCATTAGAGCCTATAGTCTCACTCTCTCTAGAATATCCAAACGCAGCTATTAGAAGAAAAGTGTTTCTAACAAGCTGAAGCTAAACATAGATGCAACTTCCTAAGGTGAGCGAACACAAAGCAAAGCAGTTTGAACTATACGTTTCTGCTGTGTTTTAAACGCAGTCGTACTGCCTGTTCTTATATGCCTGCATATGGCTGGAAATATCTGTTTCCAGATTCTCCCAAGAAACGATTTCTGAACTGCTGCACACACACGTCAGTTAAACTCTGTAAGTTGATTGTACAGACTGACCACCATTCAGCTAGATAGCTGCGTTTTAGTTTTAGAGCAAGATATTTCTGATTACATCTTATATTCTCATTCACTAAGAAAAATCCAAACTCAGATTTCAGAAGAAACGTGTTTCTAACTCGCTAAATCTAAACAAAGATGCAACTTCCTAAGGTGAACGAAGAGAAAGCAGAGCAGTTTGAACTAGACTTTTCTCCCGAGTTTAAAACTCAGTCGTACGGCTAGTTTTTATATGCCAGTACATGGCTGGAAATATCTGTTTGCAGGGTCTCCAAAGGAAGGATTTCTGAACTGCTGCACACAGAAATCAGTTTAACTCTGTAAGCTGACGGTGCAGCTTGACAACCATTCTGCTAGTTAGCTGCGTTTTTCTTTTAGAGCAAGATATTTCTCATTACAGCCTACAGTCTCATTCACTCTGGAATATCCAAACTCAGCTTTTAGAAGAAACGGTTTTCTAACACTCTGAATCTAAACATAGATGCAGCTTCCTAAGGTGAGTGAACACAAAACAGAGCAGTTTGAAAGAGATGTTTCTCCTGTGTTTTAAACGCACTCTTACTTCCAGTTATTATATGCCTGCATATGGCTGGAAATATCTGTTTCCAGATTCTCCAAAGAAACGATTTCTGAACTGCTGCACACACACATCAGTTTAACTCTGTAAGTTGATTGTACAGATTGACAACCATTCTGCTAGATAGCTGCGTTTTTGTTTTAGAGCAAGATATTTCTCATTACATCCTATAGTCTAATTCACTCCGGAATATCCAAACGCAGATTATAAAAGAAACGTGTTTCTAACTCGCTGAATCTAAACATAGAGGCAACGTCCTAAGGTGAACGAACACAAAACAGAGCAGTTTGAACTGGACGTTTCTGCTGTGTTTCAAACGCAGTGTTACTTCTAGTTGTGATGTGCTTGTATGCTGGTGGAAATATCTGTTTCCAGATTCACCAAAGAAAAGATTTCTGAACTGCTGCACACACACATCAGCTTAACT
>NW_022447861.1:0-1980 GCF_009761245.1 Sapajus apella | reverse complement strand
CTGATTCCAAAACCCGGCAGAGACTCAACAAGAAAAGAAAACTTCAGGCCAATATCCATGATGAACATAGATGCAAAAATCTTCAATAAAATAGTGACAAGCCGATTGCAACAGCACATCAAAAAGCTTATCCACCATGATCAAGTAGGCTTCATCCCAGGGATGCAAGGCTGGTTCAATATAAGCAAGTCTATAAATGTAATTCACCACATAAACAGAACCAAAGACAAAAACCACATGATTATCTCTATTGATGCAGAGAAGGCCTTTGACAAAATTCAACAGCCATTTATGCTAAAAACACTCAATAAGCTAGGTATCGATGGAACGTATCTCAAAACAATAAAAGCTCTTTATGACAAACCAACAGCCAATATCATACTGAATGGGCAAAAACTGGAAGCATTTCCCTTGGAATGTGGCACCAGGCAAGGATGCCCGCTCTCACCACTGCTATTCAATATAGTATTAGAAGTTCTAGCCAGAGCAATCAGGCAAGAAAAAGAAATAAAGGGTATTCAAATAGGAAAGGAGGAAGTCAAACTGTCTCTATTTGCAGACGACATGATTGTATATCTAGAAGACCCCATCGTCTCAGCCCCAAACCTCCTGAAACTGATAAGCAAGTTCAGCAAAGTCTCAGGATACAAAATCAATGTGCAAAAATCACATGCATTCCTATACACCAATAGCAGACTTAAAGAGAGCCAAATCAAGAACAAACTTCCATTCACAATTGCCACAAAAGAGAATAAAATACCTAGGAATACACCTAACAAGGAATGTAAAGGACCTCTTCAAGGAGAACTACAAGCCACTGCTCAACGAAATAAGAGAGGACACAAACAGATGGAGAAACATCCCATGTTCATGGTTAGGAAGAATCAATATCGTGAAAATGGCCATACTGCTCAAAGTAATTTACAGATTCAATGCTATCCCCATCAAGCTACCAATGACCTTCTTCGCAGAACTGGAAAAAACCACCTTAAACTTCATATGGAACCAAAAGAGAGCCCGCATAGCCAAGTCAATTCTAAGCAAAAAGAACAAAGCGGGGGGCATCACACTACCAGACTTCAAACTATACTACAAGGCTACAGTAATCAAAACAGCATGGTACTGGTACCAAAACAGAGATATAGACCAATGGAACAGAACAGAGGTCTCGGAGGCAACACAACATATCTACAACCATCTGATCTTTGACAAACCAGTCAAAAACAAGCAATGGGGAAAGGATTCCCTGTTCAATAAATGGTGTTGGGAAAGCTGGCTAGCCATGTGCAGAAAGCAGAAACTGGACCCCTTCCTGACACCTTACACTAAAATTAACTCCAGATGGATTAAAGACTTAAACATAAGACCTAACACCATAAAAACCCTAGAAGAAAATCTAGGCAAAGCCATTCAGGACATAGGTGTAGGCAAGGACTTCATGACCAAAACACCAAAAGCATTGACAACAAAAGCCAGAATAGACAAATGGGACCTAATAAAACTCCACAGCTTCTGCACAGCAAAAGAAACAATCATTAGAGTGAATCGGCAACCAACAGATTTGGAAAAAATTTTTGCAGTTTACCCATCTGACAAAGGGCTGATATCCAAAATTTACAAAGAACTAAAACAGATTTACAAGAAAAAAACTAACAAGCCCATTCAAAAGTGGGCAAAGGATATGAACAGATACTTTACAAAAGAAGACATACGTGAGGCCAACAAACATATGAAGAAATGCTCATCATCACTGGTCATCAGAGAAATGCAAATCAAAACTACATTGAGATACCATCTCACACCAGTTAGAATGGCGATCATTAAAAAATCTGGAGACAAGAGATGCTGGAGAGGATGTGGAGAAATAGGAACACTTTTACACTGTTGGTGGGAGTGTAAATTAGTGCAACCATTGTGGAAGACAGTGTGGCGGTTCCTCAAGGACATAGAAATAGAAATTCCATTTGACCCAGCAATCCC
>NW_022447860.1:1281-1980 GCF_009761245.1 Sapajus apella | reverse complement strand
AACCTATTAACAGCAGTTTCTTCTGCGGTAGGATGAGCAACAAGAAGAGCAGCCTGATGAGGCCCAGCTTTCTAAAGTTACACCACCACATTTTTGAATAAAATGTGCTGACTTAAAGACTTAGATGTGAGGCTACTTGTGGTGGTTCACACCTGTAATCCCAGCACCTTGGCAGGCTGAGGCAGGCGGATCGTGAGGTCAGGAGCTCAAGACCAGCCTGGCCAACATGATGAAACCCTGTCTCTATTAAAATACAAAAATTAGCTGATCATGGTGGTGCATGCCTGTAATCCCAGCTACTCGGGAGGCTGAAGCAGGAGAATCACTTGAACCAGGGAGTCAGAGTTTGCAGTGAACCGAGATTGCACCACAGCACTCCAGCCTGGCGACAGAGCAAGACTGTCTCAAAAAAAAAAAAAAAAAAAAAAAAAAGATTTAAATGTGAAAGTATTCAGAAAATATACAGATCAATTAACTTACGGTCTTTAGTGGATAACATCTACGTATAACAATCTAATGTTTTGAATTGTGTCCCTTCAAAAAGATACATCCAAGTCCTAAGCCTGGTAACTACGAAATGTGTGGGGCCGGGCGCGGTGGCTCAAGCCTGTAATCCTAGCACTTTGGGAGGCCGAGGCGGGTGGATCACGAGGTCAAGAGATCGAGACCATCCTGGTCAACATGGTGAAACCCTGTCTC
>NW_022447860.1:0-1181 GCF_009761245.1 Sapajus apella | reverse complement strand
AAAAAAAAAAAAAAAGAAATGTGTGAAACCGTTATTCTAGAACAAGGTGTTTGCAGATGCAGTTTATTTAAGACCCGAGATGAAGCTTTCCTGGGGTGCATCTTAAGCACAATGACCAATGTCCTTATCAGAGAAAAGAGGGAAAATTTTCAGACGGAGACACCAAGGTCAAGGCCAAGTGAACAGAGGCAGAGCCTGTGTGATATGGCTGGCTTAGAGTTAGAACTTGAGAAATGCCATTTTGTAAAAGACAAAGCTATTTTCCAAAAATAAGTTGTAACGACTGCCCCATTCTCCTCGCAATAACTGCTGACCTTGGTTTCTGTAAAGTTGCTTGGCTTTACTTATCAGTAACTGCCAGAAGTGCTTGCCTTTGCTCATCAGAAAGTGCTGAAAAGTTGCTTGCCCTGCATCCCCTGACCCTCTTGGTCCTAAATCCAGGATGTGGTTTTTCAGCTTAAAACCCCTGGTCCCCCTGAGCTCGGAGCCACAGGTTGGAGAGACGTGAGTCCTCTGTGGTCGCCGGCATAATAAATGACCCTGCAATCTGACATACTTTTGTCTTGGTGCTAACTTTCTACGCTCAGTCCAGTACAACACCTGGGGTGATGCTGCTACAGGCCACCAGAAGCTGGGAGAGCCAGGGAGGACTCTCCCCCAGAGCCTTTGCAGGGAGCACCACTCTGCCAACACCTTGATTTCAAACTTTTGTCTTCCATAAACCTTAGGGAATAACTTCCTATTGTTTTAGGCCAGCAGGACTGTGGTAATTTGTTCTGGCAAGCCTAGGAAATTGACACACACGTTAAAGCCTGAAATGCACAAAGATCAATATATTTTCATCACATAGAAACCTTATAAAACCAATAGTTAAGATATGAATACCCCAACTGAAAAAAGACAAAGATGACAAAGAAATACCATGTAAAACTAGATAACTACTGTGAATACCTGCAAAGATTAAAAAGAAGTACAATGTGAAAAACTAGCTTTCTCACTCAGAAAGCAGCTTAAAAGAATCTTGAGGCAGGGCATGGAGGCTCATGCCTGTAATCCCAGCACTTTGGGAGGGTGAAGAGGGTGGATCACAAGGTCAGGAGTTCGAGACCAGCCTGACCAACATGGTGAAACCCCGTATGTACTAAAAATACAAAAATTAGCTGGGCATGGTGATGTGTGCC
>NW_022447859.1:0-1980 GCF_009761245.1 Sapajus apella | reverse complement strand
GAGAACACAAATATTGTCAGCTTTCTTGCTGTGGTGCTGGATGTTCACTGGCAGGTTCACTCGAAGGCTGAGTCAACCCTCATGTGACTCAAGATCAGTCACAACTGCTTTGGAGGAGAACACAAATAATGTCAGCTTTATTGCTGGTGTGCCAAATGTTCAGTGGCAGGCTCACTTTAAGATGGAGTCGGCCTGATGGGGACTTGATATTAGTTCCAACTACATTGGAGGAGAACACAAATATTGTCATATTTCTTCCTGTGGTGCCGGATGTTCACTGGCAGGCTCACTTGAAGGCTGAGTAAACCCTGACTGGGACTTGAGATCAGTCACAACTACTTTGCAGGGGAACACAAATATTGTTGGCTTTCTTGCTGTGGTGCCAGATGTTCAGGGGCAGGATCACTTGAAGGCAGAGTCAACCCTGAAGGGGACTCAAGATCAGTCACAACTACTTTAGAGGAGAACACAAATAGCGTCAGCTTTCTTGCTGTGGTGTTGGATGTTCTGTGGCAGGCTCATTTGAAAGCTGAGTCAACTTTTATGGGGACTGGAGATCAGTCACAACTACTTTAGAGGAGAACACAATATTGTCAGCTTTCTTGCTGTGGTCCCAGATGTTCAGTAGCAGGCTCAGTTGAAGGTGGAGTCAACCTTGACAGGGACTGGAGATCAGTCAAAATTATGTTGGAGGAGAACACAAACCTTTCAGCTTTCTTGCTCTGGTGCCAGATGTTCAGTGGCAGGCTCACTTGAAGGTGGAGTCAACCCTGATTGGGACTCAATATTAGTCCCAACCTCTTTGGAGGAGAACACAAATACTGCCAGCTTTCTTGCTGTGGTGCAGATGTTCAGTGGCAGGATCATTTCGAGGCAGAGTCAACCCTGACGGGGACTCAAGATCAGTCAAAATTACATTGGAGGATAACACAAATTGTCAGCTTTCTTCATGTGGCGCCGATGTTCAGTGGCAGGCTCACTTGAAGGTGGAGTCAACTCTGATGGGGACTCGAGATCAGTCTACATTACTTTAGAAGAGAATCAAATACAGTCAAGTTTTTTGCTGTCGTGCTCGATGTTCAGTAGCAGGCTCATTCGAAGGCAGAATCAATTCTGAGGGAACTGGAGATCAATCTGAATTATTTTTGTTCAGTTGCAGGGTCATTAGAAGATGGAATCAACCCTGCAGGATCTCACTTCTCCCTTCAGTGTATAGGGGTAGGGAGGAAAAATCCAGGTCTTGGTGGAAGGCAAGGAGGAAAAGCCCTGGGTGGATAGGTATTCCTCATTGCAAATGGAGCATATGGTGGACCTGGGAAATCTCTTGGTGGAAAATCATGTGAAGAAACTCCCAACCTGTTTCCTGGAGGAGGTGGGGGGCAAGGAGGTCCTCTTCTCATATTGGTAACAAATGGGTAATGCTCTCTGCCAAATCCTGTATTTGGAACATCAAGTGCAGCAGGATCTTTGTGTAAAAATTTGAATTTAAACTCCATTTCAGTTAATTTTTGTCTCTTGTGAGCATTTTCTTTCCTGAAATCATTGAGGATTCCTTCAGCAGTCTGAACTGCCAACCAATTTTCATGTTCTTTTCTCTTATAGGAAACCATCTGCCCCTGATAAGAAAGAATCATTCTTTCCAACTTTTCTTCAAGATCTTTGACTTGCTTTCTATAGTTCTCTAGATGGTCAGTGGTATAGTTGATCTTTCTGTCTACTTTAGAAAGCTTCTCTTCATTCTCTAACTTTTTGTAAAGTCTCATTGAAGTTTCTTGATACAATTCGGTCATTACTTTAAGTTGCTGTTGAAGCTTCTGATTCTCGCTTTCAAAATGTGTGTTTTCTGACTGTAAAGATGCTTGTTCAGACTGTAGATGTTTAATATGGTCTCTAAGATCTTTCTGTATTTCATTAATTTTGGACAACTGAATAAAAATTTGGTTTCTTTCTCCTTCTAAAGTTTTTAAAGTATATAACTTA
>NW_022447858.1:0-1980 GCF_009761245.1 Sapajus apella | reverse complement strand
GCCTAGGCTGGTCTCAAACTCCTAACCTCTTGTGATCCACCCTCCTCAGCCTCCCAAAATGCTAGGATTACAGGTGTGAGCTACCAGGCCCAGCCACGAAAGATATTTAATGTATGATTGGTTATTTCTTTTCTTTTCTTTCTTTCTTTCCTTTTTCTTTTGAGATAGAGTCTCGCTCTGTGGCTTGGGCTGGAGTGCATAGAGCATCTGGCCTCACTGCAGCCTCCACCTCCCAGGTTCAAGTGATTCTCTGCCTCAGCATCTTGAGTAGATGGAATTACAGGCGTGCACCATGACACCTGGCTAATTTTTTGATTTTTAGTAGAGATGAAGTTTCATCATGTTGGCTAGGCTGGTCTCAAAATCATGGCCTCAGTGATCCACCTGCCTTGGACTCCCAGACTGCTGAGATTACAGGTGCGAGCCACCATGCCCAGCCAACTAGTTATTTCTTTTGGATAGATTACTAGACATGATATTAATACAATATAAAAGGAGATAACCATTTTTAAGACTTCTGACGCACATCATGAAACTACTTTTCAAGATGGCTCTAAGAATTTCCAATTCTACTAACAGTGTACATATGACTTACCTAATTCTTGCTTTTCTTTCCTTTTTGAGTTGAGGTAAAAGCCCAACTAATACTTATTATTTAAATTTTGATATAAGGGACATATAAATTGAAATTTTCCCATTGAGATTATTCATGTTATCTTGTTTACTTAAGAATTTATCAACAGAAGGGGTGAGCACAGTGGCTCACGTCTGTAATCCCAGCACTTTGGGAGGCCAAGGTGGGTGGATCACAAGGTCAGGAGTTCAAGACCAGCTTGGCTAAGATAGTGAAATCCCATCTCTACTAAAAATACAAAAAAAAAATTAGCTGGAAATGGTGGTGAGTGCCAATAATCCCAGCTACTCAGGAGGCTGAGGCAGAGAATTGCTTGAACCCAGGAGATGGAGGTTGCAGTGAGCCAAGAGCTGCCTGGGGAACAGAGAAAGACTCTGTCTCAAAAAAAAAAAAGATAATTTACTGAGACAAAAAATACACCAAATTATTTTACAGGGTTAGCTTAGATTAAAAGCATTGATTTCTGTTCATGTTAGTAAATAAAAAAGAAACAAAAGGGCTACAATTATAAAACCATACTTGAATTTATGAGATATAGTATACATTAATTTACTCACAACAAGGATAGTTCTCCAGAAGAAAACAGCAACTGAAGCAATTCCCAAGAATGCAGTGATAAGTACAGGTTTCCAAGGCAGTCCGTAAAAATCAGGCGCAGGCTGAACATAATCAGGCAATGTAGAAAGTAGCTGAAAAGGGCATGTTAGAAATAATGAGAAACCTTAAAGAAACTTAAAGCAGTCACAAAGACTCATCCATAGAAACTCTAAAACAACTCTGTCAGATACCTATCCCCTCAAAAATTGTCTGTGGCTCTCACTGCTTCAAGAAAAATAGGACACTGGGAGTCTTATACTCATTGCTTGGCTTGTAGTGTTTCAAAGTATTATGAGTCAAATGTCTTTAGGTTGAGCATGTATTTCTAGTTTGCAATAGGCCCTGATACAATATGTTATCTAAAACATGGCTAGGATCTCTCTGGATCATAATTTTATCTTGAATAAGTTGGTTTTTGTTGCTTAAGAAAACACATAAGACAAAAAACCTTAGATATACAAGTGATCAACTTTTTATGGCTAAAAATAAAACCAATATTATAATGAATACCACAAAGAATGTGCTATTCCTCTTAGATTTACAATCTTAAATCAACTCTTACATAAACAAACAAATGCTGAGTAAATTATGATAGCTCCTGATAACTGATCTACATAAACTGCTTTGAATTTAGTGCCTTAGTTCTAAATGTTTCCTTGAAGACAGTACATTAAACGCCTGTCTGCTCTATGATGTTTTCATGGCCTTTGACAAGTACACTATCATACTGGCCCCATACCCCAACAGAG
>NW_022447857.1:1119-1980 GCF_009761245.1 Sapajus apella | reverse complement strand
CATTGCAATGCTCCTGTCTTGATAAATTGGCTCTGTCTAGGCAGGGGGCAAGGTGAACCCTCTGGGCAGTTACAGCTATGGGCGTATAACTGCAGGTATTTCAGGAGTTAACTAGACTCTTGTGATAAGCTGGGAATCCATTCACTTGATGGGGGAGCAAATCTGAGTTTCAAAGTCCCAGTTTATCAATTCCCAAGCTGGCAATCAATTCCCATGCTAGCTTAGCTGAATCTGAATCTATTTTCAGATTTTTTTTTTTCTTTTTTTTTTTTGAGATGGAGTTTCACTCTTGTTACCCAGGCTGGAGTGCAATGGCGCGATCTCGGCTCACCGTAACCTCCGCCTCCTGGGTTCAGGCAATTCTCCTGCCTCAGCCTCCTTAGTAGCTGGGATTACAGGCCCACGCCACCAGGCCCAGCTAATGTTTTGTATTTTTAGTAGAGACGGGGTTTCACCTTGTTGACCAGGATGGTCTTCATCTCTTGACCTCGTGATCCACCCACCTCGGCCTCCCAAAGTGCTGGGATTACAGGCGTGAGCCACCGTGCCCGGCCTAGATTTTTTTTTTTTTTGAGATGGAGTTTCACTTTTGTTGCCCAGGCTGGAGTACAATGGTGTGATCTCAGCTCATGGCAACCTCCGACTCCTGGATTCAAGCGATTCTCCTGCCTCAGCCTGTGGAGTAGTTGGGATTACAGGCATGTGCCACCACGCCCGGCTAATTTTGTATTTTTAGTAGAGATGGGGTTTCTCCATGTTGGTCAGGCTGGTCTCGAACTCCCAACCTCAGGTGATCAGCCCTCCTTGGCCACCCAAAGTGCTAGGATTACAGGCATGAGCGACTGCACCCGGCCTATTTTC
>NW_022447857.1:0-1019 GCF_009761245.1 Sapajus apella | reverse complement strand
TTATCCCCATGTGCCTGTTGGTGTATTCTGAAAGCGCTTGGGAGGAACATTCCCTAATTACACGTTTCCAAATGCATTGTTTATGTGGCCCCATCGTCATCAATAAAGGTTCTCTTTATCGTCTATCTGAAGCCATTTGGTGTGGCAGTCTCCCCTATGATGATGATTGCCCACAAATCCCTTGGCATTTGAAAACAGCAGGCCTTGCATCAGCTGCAAACTAGACATAATTTTATCCATATCATCATGATAAGGCTGATGGAGGCTGCTTTTGCTTCTTCTGCTTCTTCTTCCTGCCTCATGAGTCATTTATAGATATTTCTGTCCGGCTCACCTCGCCTGTCTCACATGTAGCTTTACTGCTGATCAATTAGTCCGGGCACATTGACACAGCCCCTGGATTTTGCAACACGTCAGCAGCGTTTGATAATTACTATTCTGCGTTAGCCTTCCTCCAGGTAAGTTTCCTTTGGTTGCAGGTTTCAGGAGTAACAGATACTTTCAAAAAAGTTTTTCACTCAGATTTAGTTTTCTTGACAATGTGATCAAGAAATGTGGTCTTTTCCTCCCTTGGATTCCTCAAGGGTATGAATGCTAAAACTACTATACATTTGTATTTTTTAATTTTTTTTTTTTCTTTTTCTGGCTTTGATGACTTTTTTTTTTTTTTTTTTTTTTTTTTTTTAGACATGATATTGTTTGTGTCACCCAGGCTGGAGACCTGTGGTGAGATCTCAGCTCACTGCAGCCTCTGCCTCCTGGGCTCAAGCGATCCTCCCACCTCAGCCTCCTGAGTAGCTGGGACTACAGGCATGCGCCACCCACCTGGCTAATTTTTTGTAGGTTTTTTTTTTGTAGAGGCACTGTATTGTCCAGGATGGTCTCAAGCTCCTGGACTCAGGCCATCTGCCTGCCTTGGACTCCCCAAATGCTGGGATTACAGGCATGAGCCACTGTGCCCAGCCTTGATGAGTTTTCAGTTTTTTCTTCACATAGCTTAATGCCTCCCAAAGGCAGGA
>NW_022447856.1:0-1981 GCF_009761245.1 Sapajus apella | reverse complement strand
GAGAACACAAATATTGTCAGCTTTCTTGCTGTGGTGCTGGATGTTCACTGGCAGGTTCACTCGAAGGCTGAGTCAACCCTCATGTGACTCAAGATCAGTCACAACTGCTTTGGAGGAGAACACAAATAATGTCAGCTTTATTGCTGGTGTGCCAAATGTTCAGTGGCAGGCTCACTTTAAGATGGAGTCGGCCTGATGGGGACTTGATATTAGTTCCAACTACATTGGAGGAGAACACAAATATTGTCATATTTCTTCCTGTGGTGCCGGATGTTCACTGGCAGGCTCACTTGAAGGCTGAGTAAACCCTGACTGGGACTTGAGATCAGTCACAACTACTTTGCAGGGGAACACAAATATTGTTGGCTTTCTTGCTGTGGTGCCAGATGTTCAGGGGCAGGATCACTTGAAGGCAGAGTCAACCCTGAAGGGGACTCAAGATCAGTCACAACTACTTTAGAGGAGAACACAAATAGCGTCAGCTTTCTTGCTGTGGTGTTGGATGTTCTGTGGCAGGCTCATTTGAAAGCTGAGTCAACTTTTATGGGGACTGGAGATCGGTCACAACTACTTTAGAGGAGAACACAATATTGTCAGCTTTCTTGCTGTGGTCCCAGATGTTCAGTAGCAGGCTCAGTTGAAGGTGGAGTCAACCTTGACAGGGACTGGAGATCAGTCAAAATTATGTTGGAGGAGAACACAAACCTTTCAGCTTTCTTGCTCTGGTGCCAGATGTTCAGTGGCAGGCTCACTTGAAGGTGGAGTCAACCCTGATTGGGACTCAATATTAGTCCCAATCTCTTTGGAGGAGAACACAAATACTGTCAGCTTTCTTGCTGTGGTGCCAGATGTTCAGTGGCAGGATCATTTCGAGGCAGAGTCAACCCTGACGGGGACTCAAGATCAGTCAAAATTACATTGGAGGATAACACAAATTGTCAGCTTTCTTCATGTGGCGCCGATGTTCAGTGGCAGGCTCACTTGAAGGTGGAGTCAACTCTGATGGGGACTCGAGATCAGTCTACATTACTTTAGAAGAGAATCAAATACAGTCAAGTTTTTTGCTGTCGTGCTCGATGTTCAGTAGCAGGCTCATTCGAAGGCAGAATCAATTCTGAGGGAACTGGAGATCAATCTGAATTATTTTTGTTCAGTTGCGGGGTCATTAGAAGATGGAATCAACCCTGCAGGATCTCACTTCTCCCTTCAGTGTATAGGGGTAGGGAGGAAAAATCCAGGTCTTGGTGGAAGGCAAGGAGGAAAAGCCCTGGGTGGATAGGTATTCCTCATTGCAAATGGAGCATATGGTGGACCTGGGAAATCTCTTGGTGGAAAATCATGTGAAGAAACTCCCAGCCTGTTTCCTGGAGGAGGTGGGGGGCAAGGAGGTCCTCTTCTCATATTGGTATCAAATGGGTAATGCTCTCTGCCAAATCCTGTATTTGGAACATCAAGTGCAGCAGGATCTTTGTGTAAAAATTTGAATTTAAACTCCATTTCAGTTAATTTTTGTCTCTTGTGAGCATTTTCTTTCCTGAAATCATTGAGGATTCCTTCAGCAGTCTGAACTGCCAACCAATTTTCATGTTCTTTTCTCTTATAGGAAACCATCTGCCCCTGATAAGAAAGAATCATTCTTTCCAACTTTTCTTCAAGATCTTTGACTTGCTTTCTATAGTTCTCTAGATGGTCAGTGGTATAGTTGATCTTTCTGTCTACTTTAGAAAGCTTCTCTTCATTCTCTAACTTTTTGTAAAGTCTCATTGAAGTTTCTTGATACAATTCGGTCATTACTTTAAGTTGCTGTTGAAGCTTCTGATTCTCGCTTTCAAAATGTGTGTTTTCTGACTGTAAAGATGCTTGTTCAGACTGTAGATGTTTAATATGGTCTCTAAGATCTTTCTGTATTTCATTAATTTTGGACAACTGAATAAAAATTTGGTTTCTTTCTCCTTCTAAAGTTTTTAAAGTATATAACTTA
>NW_022447855.1:486-1981 GCF_009761245.1 Sapajus apella | reverse complement strand
AAAAATGTATATATCAGATGTGATAAAATCCTGCTTGAACCCCAAACGTTCATGTTACTAAAAACATGAGTGTTCGGGGTTCAAGCAGGATTTTACCACATCTGATTTAATGTAGAGGGATTGAGAATAAGGTTAGGAGGGAGGCTGGCTAAGAGAAAACGTCTCATAAGCTTATCTTAAATGAACTGAGATCATGTAAAACTCAGAGTGCCTCACTGGGCTTGAGCCACCAACCTTGTAGTTAGCAGACAGAAGGACTGAAGATCACGCAGCAGAAGCACAGGCATAGGCCCTCTCCGCGCGCTCTCTCCAGCCTTCGTGTTGCAGCACCCTGGGTTCCTCTGCCCCGTGCAACTGCACCAGCTCTGGAAAATTTCAGCCGTCTGCAGTTCCATTAGGCGTCAGCAAAACCATCAGAGAATCAATTAGCAACAAAGTTGCAAGACTCTCCTTCACCCAAAGGCAGAAGAAAAGACTCAAAATAAAAGTGAGGCCTTTATTTCATCCTACTGAAACTTTTTTTTTTTTTTTTTTGAGATGGAGTTTTGCCCTTGTTACCCAGGCTGGAGGGCAGTGATGTGGTCTTGGCTCACCGCCACCTCTGCCTCCCGGGTTCAAGCGATTCTCCTGCCTCAACCTCCCGAGTAGCTGGGACTACAGGCATGCGCCACCACGCCCAGCTAATTTTTGTATTTTTAGAAGAGACGGGGTTTCACCATGTTGACCAGGATGGTCTCGGTCTCTTGACCTCGCCATCCACCCGCCTCGGCCTCCCAAAGTGCTGGGATTATAGGCCTGAGCCACTGCGCCCGGCCCCATTTGTTTCTTGTCATTGGGGCGTCTAACCATGTCATCTCCTCAAAATGACTAGGTGAAAATGTGCTTTCTTTTATTACCAAATTTCTTGTTTAATTTTGTTTCATTTTGTATTTGATGAAGATGTTTGTGATAGCATTCCTTTATTTGCTTTAATTTATATAGAATAAAAAACACACATCTAAATATTAAACCAGAAGGATTTTGACATATCTCTATACTTGTGTAACATTAATCCAGATCAAGATACAGAACAGTTCCATCACCTTGGAAAATCCCTCCCGCCCCTTCCCAGGCAGTCTTCCCACCAATCCTGCAGCTATTCACCGTGGATTACTTTTGCCTTTCTGTCAATTTCAGATGAATGAAATCATATCATATATCCTCTTATGTGTGGATTCCTTCACTCAACATAATGCTTTTGGAATTCATCTACATTATTACTAGTATTAGTGTTTTTTTAATATTGCTAAGTACTATCTCATTATATGAATGTAACAGAATTATTATTCATTCTTGGCTGATGGGCATTCTGGCTACTTCTGGTTTTGGCTTAAAGTTACTATATTCTTTTTTTTCTTCATTTCCTCTAAAAAAACCTGAGATGCAGAATGTGCAGATTTGTTCCATAGGTATACCTGTGTCATGGTGGTTTGCTGCACCCTCTGAGTTCCTTCAC
>NW_022447855.1:0-476 GCF_009761245.1 Sapajus apella | reverse complement strand
AGGTAAAATTTATATGCAATTAAATACTCAAATGATAAGTGAATATTAGATGAATTTTGACAAATGTTTACGAAGATATGAAGCCTTCTCAACACCCTAAAAAGTTCCTTGCATCCTTTCACCATCCATTTTGCCTCCGTCCATAGGCAACGACTGTTCTGTGGGGACTTTTTCCACCAGAATGTCTGTCAGTGGGATGAAAGAATGTGTACTCTTTGTATATGGCTGCTTTCACACTCAATCAAATGTTTTCGATAGTCATCTATGTTGTTTTGTGTGTCAACAGTTTGTTCCTTCAGCCATTCCATGGAATGAATGTATCAGAGTTATTGTTCCATTCTCATATTGACAGATATTTGAATGTGTCTAGGTTTTGCTGTTAGGAATAAAACCGCCATAAACATTCTTGTGTAAATCATTTTGCAGACATATATTTCAATTTCTCTTGGATAAATACTTAGGAATTACTGAGTCAT
>NW_022447854.1:0-1981 GCF_009761245.1 Sapajus apella | reverse complement strand
GCTCCGTTTTTGCTTTCGAGCCAGATATTTCTCATTAAACCCTATACTCCCATTCACTCAGGAATATCCAACGCAGCTTTTTGGAGAAACGTGTTTCTAACTCGCAGAATCTAAACATAGATGCAACTCCCTAAGGTGAACGAACGCACAGTGGAGCAGTTTGAAAGAGACTTTCTCGTATGATTTAGAAGCGATCTTAAAGCTCATTGGTAAGAGTCTGTATATGGGTGGAAATATCTCTTTCCAGATTCTCCAAAGAAAGTGTTAGTGAACAGCTACATTCACACAATTCTTTAACTCTGTAAGTTTAATATACACCTTGACAATCATTCTGCGACATAGCTCCGTTTTTGTTTTAGAGCCACATATTTCTCATTAAACCCTATATTCCTATTCACTCAGGAATATCCAAACGCAGCTTTTTGGAGAAACTTGTTTCTAACTCGCAGAATCTAAACATAGATGCAACTTCCGAAGGTGAACGAACACACAGTGTAGCAGTTTGAAAGAGACGTTTCTCGTATGATTTAGATGCGATCTTAAAGCTAATTCTTAAGAGTCTGTATATGGCTAGAAATATCTCTTTCCAGATTCTCCAAAGAAATGGTTAGTGAACTGCTACATTCACACAATTGTTTAACTCTGTAAGTTTAATATACACCTTGACAATCATTCTGCTACATAGCTCCATGTTTTTTTTAGAGTCAGATATTTCTCATTAAACCCTATACTCCCATTCACTCAGCAATATCCAAACGCAGCTTTTTGGAGAAACGTGTTTCTAACTCGCAGAATGTAGACATAGATACAACATCCGAAGGTGAACGAACACACAGTGGAGCAGTTTGAAACAGACGTTTCTCGTATGATTTAGATGCGATCTTAAAGCTAATTCTTAAGAGTCTGTATATGGCTGGAAATATCTCTTTCCAGATTCTCCAAAGAAAGGGTTAGTGAACTACTACATTCACACAATTGTTTACCCCTATAAGTTTAATATACACCTTGACAATCATTCTGCTACATAGCTCCGTTTTTGTTTTAGAGCCAGATATTTCTCATTAAACCATATACTCCCATTCTCTCAGGAATATCCAAACGCAGCTTTTTGGAGAAACGTGTTTCTAACTCGCAGAAAGTAAACATAGGTGCAACTTTAGAAGGTGAACGAACACACAGTGGAGCAGTTTGAAAGAGACCTTTCTCGTATGATTTAGACGCGATCTTAAAGGTAATTCTTTTTTTTTTTCCCTTTTATTTTATTGCATTTTAGGTTTTGGGGTACATGTGAAGAACATGCAAAATTGTTGCATAGGAACACACGTGGCAGTGTGATTTGCTGCCTTCTTCCCCATCACCTACATCTGGCATTTCTCCCCTTGCTATCTCTCCCCAGCTTCCCACCCCCCACCGTCCCTCCCCTATTTCCCCGCAACTGACCCCAGTGTGTATTGCTCCCCTCCCTGTGTCCATGTGTTCTCATTGTTCAACACCCGCCTATGAGTGAGAACATGCGGTGTTTCATCTTCTGCTCTTCTGTCAGTTTGCTGAGAATGATGGTTTCCAGGTTCATCCATGTCCCTACAAAGGACCCAAACTCATCCTTTTTGATGGCTGCATAATATTCCATGGTGTATATGTGCCACATATCCCTATCCAGTCTATCGTCGATGGGCATTTGGGTTGGTTCCAGGTCTTTGCTATTGTAAACAGTGCTGCAGTGAATATTCGTGTACACGTGTCCTTATAGTAGAGCGATTTGTAATCCTTTGGATATACACCCAGTAATGGGATTACTGGGTCAAATGGAATTTCTATTTCTAGGTCCTTGAGGAATCGCCACACTGTCTTCCACAATGGTTGCACTAATTTACACTCCCACCAACAGTGCAAAAGTGTTCCTATTTCTCCACATCCTCTCCAGCATCTGTTGTCTCCAGATTTTTTAATGATCGCCATTCTAACCGGCGTGAGATGGTAT
>NW_022447853.1:0-1982 GCF_009761245.1 Sapajus apella | reverse complement strand
CACATCTCATGTGATGATTGCCCAGCAGAGATCAGGTGTGAGAGTTTACCTCTTAATAACAGGAGACTTGCTGAAAAAAGAAGTCTGGCCACGTTTTTGTAGAGTAGTTGTGCTGTGCTGGGGCTTCCCTTTTCAGAGAATTCTCCTCTGAGACCTGATCTCTGCTGGACATTCTTGCACATAAGATGAAGCTGGTCTGACCTCAGCACTCCTTAGTCTGCTTGCCTCTCCCAGGGCCCCAGCCTGGCCACACCTGCCTACAGGGCACTATCAGGTGCCCATACCTTTGCTTCTGTGCCAGTGGACCATGCCTGAGCAGTGGAGAGATGCAGTAACGTGGCCCCTCCAGGCATGCACCAGCCTCTACATTGCCTCTCCATACTGCAACTCTTGATACACAAACCTCCTACATCGCTTTGCTGGTGTGTGTTTACATGAGTGGATTTTGCTGTACTTTCTCTACCAGCACGTGGGACTGTAGCACATACTTCAACCCACAGCAACTGCCATTCAGGACAGCGTCATGGCGGGCACAGAACCAAAAGCACCACCCATGTCAGCACCTTGCCCTTGAGCTAATGCTGTGCACAAAAAAAGGGACCCTAATATACCTTGAGTGACCACTGCTGCTTAGGGGGTCACAGAGAAGGCACCCAGACCTGCACAGGCCAGCACCCCACCCTGAACCAACACTACCTCCAGTGCAACAGCACACACAGCAGGGATCCCCTGGCCCCCACCCAAGCTGTCTTGCGTCCACCACTGGGTGAATGTCCACTGGGAGGCAGGCACTTCTGCATCTGTTAGCACTCTGTCACAGCTGCCACACTTCGGTGCCTTCAGTGCAGTAGACTCCAAAATTCAAGGAGCCAGAGAACAAAGTTGAGACTCAATATAAGTTTCCCAGAGTTAAAGCACACAGTCCAGGAACTGGGAGATGAATGTTGGCCCCCTAAAGTCCTCCAAAACCAAAGCCAGTTGGCTGAATCTACCTTACACCACAATCAAACCCTCAAGGTCATCAAATATAATAAAAGAAAAATACCCTGTGCAAAGGTCAGCAACCTGAAAGGTTGAAGGTGAATAAGTTCATAAAGATGAGGAAGAATCTGTGCAAGAACACTGAAAACTCAAAAAGTCAGCATGCCTACTTTCCTCCAGATGATTACATCAACTTTTCAGCCTGCTGAAGTTTTCAGAACTGGCCAGAGGCTGACATGTCTGAAATGATACAAGTAGAATTCAGAATGTGGGTAGAAAGAAAGTTCACTCAGTGAAAGAAGTATGTCATGATCCAATGCAAGGAAGCCAAAAATCATTGTAAAACATTGCAGGAGCTAACAGGCAATATAGCCAGTATAAGGAACCTTACCGGTGCTCACTTTGGCAGCACATATGTTAAAATTGAAACGATTCAGAGAAGATTAGCATGGCCTCTGCCCAAGGATGACATGCAAATTCATGAAGCATTCTGTATTTTTAGGAAGAATCAATATCGTGAAAATGACCATACTGGCCAAGTAATTTATAGATTCAGTGCTGTCCCCATCAAGCTACCAATGACCTTCTTCACAGAACTGGGAAAAAACCACCTTAAACTTCATATGGAACTGAAAGAGAGCCTGCATAGCCAAGACAACCCTAACCAAAAAGAACAAAGCGGGAGGCATCATGCTACCTGATTTCAAATTATACTACAAAGCTACAGTAATCAAAACAGCATAATACTGGTACAAAAACAGAGATATAGACCAATGGAAAAGAACACAGGCCCTGGTGGCAATGCCACACATCTACAACCCTCTGATCTTTGACAAACCTGACAAAAACAAGCAATGGGGAAAGGGTACCCTGTTTAATAAATGGTGTTGAGAAAACTTGCTAGCAGTGTGCAGAAAGCAGAAACTGGACCTCTTCCTGGCACCTTACACTAGAATTAACTCCAGATGGATTAAAGATCTAAACATAAGACCTAAAGCCAT
>NW_022447852.1:0-1982 GCF_009761245.1 Sapajus apella | reverse complement strand
GGGCCATCGTGACAGGCCACGTTTTGGCATTTCTGGTTTTTTTTTTTGAGATGGAGTCTCGCTCTGTTGCCAGGCTGGAGTGCAGCGGCGTGATCTCGGCTCACTGCAACCCCTGCCTCCGAGTTCAAACGATTCTCCTGCCTCAGCCTCCCGAGAAGCTGGGACTACAGGCGTGCACCACCACACCCAGCTAATTTTTGTATTTTTAGTAGAGATGCGGTTTCACCATGTTAGCCAGGATGATCTTGATATCTTGGCCTCGTGATCCGCCCCCCTCGGCCTCCCAGAGTGCTGGGATGACACAGACGTAAGCCACCGTGCCCGACCAGCCAAATGGCCCCCACCTGGACCTGCCAACCAGTTCTGAGGCCCACGCCCAAGAACTGACTCAGCAGAAAATAACAGCTTCTACTCCCTGTGATTTCATCCCGGAGCCAACCAATCAGCACTCCCGATTCACTGACCCCCCCCACCACCATATTATCCTTAAAAACTGATGCCTCCCTCAAAAAAAAAAAAAAAAAAAGAAAACAAAAACTCTGATCCCCCAGTTTTCGGGGAGGATGATTTGAACAACAATTAAACTCTGGTCTCCCGCACAGCCAGCTCTGCATGAATTACTCTTTCTCTTGGAATTCCCCTGTCTTGCTATATCGTCTGTGTCTAGGAAGCAGGCAAGGTGAGCCCACTGGGCGGTTACAGGGCTGCCCTTCCGCAGCACACGATCTAATTGCTGAGAGAAATTAACCTAATTAAGAGTTAGGGACACCGAGCATGAAGGAAACTTGCAGTGTAAGGAGCTGGTCCAGAGCCTCTGACCCACACTGGGGAGTCAGGGACAGTTCAGGGCAGGGGGCGACACAACGTCCGAGGCCGACGACGTCCCGCCCTTGCTCCCTCTCATCCCAGCGACTTTCCTTCACCAGTCCTCCACACGATCGAGACGACGCCTCCCACAGGAAGGCTCTGGGGAGCGACGCTGGCTGGAGCTCCAAAGGCCCCGCTGCACGGCTCCAGGCGTCCCTGCGCGTGGACGCCTCATGGTGACGTCAGGGACGCGACTCCCGGGATACCCCGCGCGGCGCCGGATCCCAGGCGCAGGCTCAGATTGGGATCTTTGAGTTCCCCTGCACCTTCCTGACGGTGCGACCTGGCGGCCCAGGGCGTGGGTGCTGCTATCGGACAGCCTGAAGCCTTTGTCCTCCGTTTACATGGGAGGCCCCTCGAAACAGGGCACGTTACTTGCCCCGGGTCACCTGCGGGCGGCGAGACTGCCGGGTTGATTGCAAGATCTGACATCCCCCTCCGGTTTTCACGGAGGAGTGTGAGGATGTTGTTAGTAGCTGCTGCAAGGCTGGCGGAGCTTACGGTTGGGTCCACCTGCCTCTGTACAGGCCTTAGCGTTCACTCGCGATTTCTACCTGACTTTGAACCCAAATTCCCTACCCTGCAAGTGCTTCTCTGTTTGCCGAACTGCAAGTGACAAAAGAACTAAGTGTTGGCGAAAACTGATGTTTCAGAGGGTGCAGAGTAGAGGTCAGGGGTGGACGCCTCGCCATGTGGTGTATATAAGGTAGCCCAGGGTTCTGGCACTGAGTCTCATCAGGAATGCAAGGGATTTGGATTAGATGGTTTCTTAGAGACCTAAATTCCCCTTTGCAATTGCATACCTAAGGAAACCGCTGGGGCTGGCGTGAGCCAAGACAAAACCAGGAAGGATTGATGGCCCTGCCCTTTAGCCAGTGGTTCCACACTTCTTCCAGTGACTCAGGAGGGGCTCCTGGAGTCACGTACATAGAACTTATCCATCATGCACCAAAACGCCCTTGTGTCTCATCCCTTCCTCTTCACAACCATGACTACTTTAAATTGGTTTCTGTCACTTTAGATTTGTGTGTAATTTCTAGAGTGTGTTTTTCTTTTTCTTTTTTTTCTTTCTCCGCACCCCTGAGTGTTTTTTTTTTTTTTTTTTTTTTTTTTTT
>NW_022447851.1:751-1982 GCF_009761245.1 Sapajus apella | reverse complement strand
GTGTTTACATTCTGCGAGTTAGGAACTCGTATCTCCAAAAAGCTGCGTATAGATATTCCTGAGTGAATGGGAGTATAGGGTTTAATGAGAAATATCTGGCTCTAAAACAAAACCGGAGCTATGTTATAGAATGATTGTCAAGGTGTATTTTAAACTTACAGAGGTAAACAATTGTGTGAATGTAGCAGTTCACTATCCCTTTCTTTGGAGAATCTGGTAAGTGATATTTCCAGCCATATAGAAATTCTTAAGAATTAGCTTTAAGATCGCATCTAAATCATACGAGAAACGTCTCTTTCAAACTGCTCCACTGTGTGCTCGTTCACGTTCGGAAGTTGCATCTCTGTTTAGATGCTGCGAGTTAGAAACAAGTTTCTTCAAAAAGCTGAGTTTGGATATTCCTGAATGAATGGGAGTATAGGGTTTAATGAGAAATGTCTGGCTCTAAAACAAAAACGGAGCAATGTAGCCGAATGATTGTCAAGGTGTATATTAAATTTACAGAGTTAAACAATTGTGTGAAAGTAGCAGTTCACTAACGCTTTCTTTGGAGAATCTGGAAAGATATAATTCCAGCCATATAGACACTCTTAAGCATTAGCTTTAAGATCGCATCTAAAGCACACGAGAAACGTATCTTTCAAACTGCTCCACTGTGTATTTGCTCACCTTCGCAAGTTGCATCTATGTTTAGATCCTGTGAGTTAGAAACACGTTTCTCCAAAAAGCTGGGTTTGGATATTCCTGACTGAGTGCGAGTATAGGGTTTAATGAGAAATATCTGTCTCTAAAACAAAAACGGAGCTATGTAGCAGAATGATTGTCAAGGTGTATATTAAACTTACAGAGTTAAACAATTGTGTGAATGTAGCAGTTCACTAACCCTTTCTTTGGAGAATCTGGAAAGAGATATTTCCAGCCGTATAGAGACACTTAAGAATTACCTTTAAGATCGCATCTAAATCATAGGAGAAACGTCTCTTTCAAACTGCTCCACTGTGTGTTCGTTCACCTTCGGAAGTTGCATCTATGTTTACCTTCTGCGAGGTAGAAACACGGTTCTCCAAAAAGATGCGTTTTGATATTCCTGAGTGAATGGGAGTCTAGGGTTTAATGAAAGACATCGGTCTCTAAAACAAAAACGGAGCTATGTAGTAGAATGGTTGTCACGGTGTATATTAAACTTACAGAGTTAAACAATTGTGTGAATGTAGCAGTTCACTAACCCTTT
>NW_022447851.1:0-651 GCF_009761245.1 Sapajus apella | reverse complement strand
GTCAAGAGATATTTCCAGCCATATAGAAATTCCTAAGAATTAGCTTTAAGATCGCATCTAAATCATACGAGAAACGTCTCTTTCAAACTGCTCCACTGTGTGCTCGTTTACTTTTGGAAGTTGCATCTCTGTTTAGATTCTGCGAGTTAGAAACAAATTTCTTCAAAAAGCTGCGTTTGGATATTACTGAATGAATGGGAGTATAGGGTTTAATGAGAAATGTCTGGCTCTAAAACAAAAACGGAGCAATGTAGCCGAATGATTGTCAAGGTGTATATTAAACTTCCAGAGTTAAACAATTGTGTGAATGTAGCAGTTCACTAACCCTTTCTTTGGATAATCTGGAAAGAGATATTTCCAGCCATGTACAGACCCTTAAGAATTATCTTTAAGATCACATGTAAATCATACGTTAAACGTCTCTTTCAAACTGCTCCACTTTGTGTTCGTTCACCTTGGGAAGTTGCATCTATGTTTACATTGAGCGAGTTAGAAACACGTTTCTGCAAAAACATGCGTTTGGATATTCCTGAGTGAATGGGAGTATAGGGTTTAATGAGAAATATGTGGCTCTAAAACAAAAACGGAGCTATGTAGCCGAATCATTTTCAAGGTGTATATTAAACTTAAAGAGTTAAACAATTGTGTGAA
>NW_022447850.1:0-1982 GCF_009761245.1 Sapajus apella | reverse complement strand
GGTTCATAGCCGAATTCTATCAGACATACAAAGAGGAGCTGGTACCATTCCTTCTGAAACTATTCCAAACAATACAAAAAGAGGGAATTCTTCCCAAATCATTTTATGAGACCAACATCATCCTGATTCCAAAACCCAGCAGAGACTCAACAAGAAAAGAAAACTTCAGGCCAATATCCATGATGAACGTAGATGCAAAAATCTTCAATAAAATACTGACAAGCCGATTGCAACAGCACATCAAAAAGCTTATCCACCATGATCAAGTAGGCTTCATCCCGGGGATGCAAGGCTGGTTCAACATACGCAAGTCTATAAATGTAATTCACCACATAAACAGAACCAAAGACAAAAACCACATGATTATCTCAATTGATGCAGAGAAAGCCTTTGACAAAATTCAGCAGCCTTTATGCTAAAAACCCTCAATAAGCTAGGTATTGACGGAACGTATCTCAAAATAATAAAAGCTATTTATGACAAACCAACAGCCAATATCATACTGAATGGGCAAAAACTGGAAGCATTCCCCTTGAAATGTGGCACTAGACAAGGATGCCCTCTCTCACCACTCCTATTCAACATAGTACTAGAAGTTTTAGCCAGAGCGATCAGGCAAGAAAAAGAAATAAGGGGTATTCAAATAGGAAAGGAGGAAGTTAAATTGTCTCTATTTGCGGACGGCATGATTGTATACCTAGAAGACCCCATTGTCTCAGCCCCAAATCTCCTGACACTGATAAGCAACTTCAGCAAAGTCTCAGGATACAAAATCAATGTGCAAGAATCACAAGCATTCCTATACACCAATAACAGACTTTAAGAGAGCCAAATCAAGAACAAACTTCCATTCACAATTGCCACAAAGAGAATAAAATACCTAGGAACACAACTAACAAGAAACGTAAAGGACCTCTTCAAGGAGAACTACAAGCCACTGCTCAACGAAATAAGAGAGGACACAAACAGGTGGAGAAATACTCCATGTTCATGGTTAGGAAGAATCAATATTGTGAAAATGGCCATACTACCCAAAGTAATTTACAGATTCAATGCTATCCCCATCAAGCTACCAATGACCTTCTTTGCAGAACTGGAAAAAACCATGTTAAACTTCATATGGAACCAAAAGAGAGCCCTCATAGCCAAGTCAATTCTAAGCAAAAAGAACAAAGCAGGAGGCATCACACTACCAGACTTCAAACTATACTACAAGGCTAAAGTAATCAAAACAGCATGGTGCTGGTACCAAAACAGAGATATAGACCAATGGAACAGAACAGAGGCCTCGGAGGCAACACAACATATCTACAACCATCTTATCTTTGACAAACCAGACAAAAACAAGCAATGGGGAAAGGATTCCCTGTTTAATAAATGGTGTTGGGAAAACTGGCTAGCCATGTGCAGAAAGCAGAAACTGGACCCCTTCCTGACACCTTACACTAAAATTAACTCCAGATGGATTAAAGACTTAAACATAAGACCTAACACCATAAAAATCGTAGAAGAAACTCTAGGCAAAACCATTCAGGACATAGGCGTAGGCAAGGACTTCATGACCAAAACACCAAAAGCATTGACAGCAAAAGCCAAAATAGACAAATGGGACCTAATCAAACTCCACAGCTTCTGTACAGCAAAAGAAACAGTCATGAGAGTGAATCGGCAACCAACTGAATGGGAAGAAATTTTTGCTCTTTATCCATCTGACAAAGGGCTGATATCCAGAATTTACAAAGAACTAAAACAGATTTACAAGAAAAAAACTAACAAGCCCATTCAAAAGTGGGCAAAGGATATGAACAGATACTTTACAAAAGAAGACATACATAAGGCCAACAAACATGAAAAAATCCTCATCATCACTGGTCATCAGAGAAATGCAAATCAAAACTACATTGAGATACCATCTCACACCAGTTAGAATGGCAATCATTAAAAAATCTGGAGACAACAGATGATGGAGAGGATGTGGAGAA
>NW_022447849.1:1284-1835 GCF_009761245.1 Sapajus apella | reverse complement strand
TTCTGAACTGCTGGCCACACACATCAGTTTATCTCTTTAAGTTGATTGTACAGCTTGACAACCATCCTGCTAGATAGCTGCGTTTTTGTTTTATAGCAAGATATTTCTCATTACAGCTTATAGTGTCATTCACTCTGGAATATCGAAAAGCAGCTTTTTGAAGAAACGTTTTTCTAACTCGCTGAATCTAAACATAAATTCAACTTCCTCAGGCGAACGAACACAAAGCAGAGCAGTTTGAACTATACGTTTCTCCTGTATTTTAACGCAGTCTTACTGCAAGGTCTTAAATGCCTGTGTAAGGCTGGAAATATCTGTTTCCATATTCCCCGAAGAAAAGGTTTTAGAACCTCTGCACACACGTCAATTTAACTCCATAAGATGATTTTACAGCTTCACAACCATTCTGCTAGATAGCTGCGTTTTTATTTTAGAGCAAGATATTTCTCATTACAGCCTTTAGTCTCAGTCACTCTGGAATATCCAAACACAGCTTTTAGAAGAAACGTGTTTCTAACTGTCTGAATGTAAACATAGATGGAACTTCCTAA
>NW_022447849.1:0-1274 GCF_009761245.1 Sapajus apella | reverse complement strand
TATGTGGCTGGAAATATCTGTTTCCAGATTCTCCAACGAAAGGATTTCTGAACAACTGCACACACACATCAGTTTAGCTCTGTAAGTTGATTGTACAGCTAGACAACCATTCTGCTACATAGATGCGTTTTTGTTTTAGTGCAAGATATTTCTGATTACAGCCTACAGTCTCATTCACTCTGGAATATCTAAACGCAGCTTCTAGAAGAAAGGAGTTTCTAACTCGCTGAATCTCAACATAGATGCCACTTCCTAAGGTGAACGAACACTAAGCAGAGAAGTTTGAACTAGGCTTTTCTCCTTTGTTTTGAAGGCAGTCTTAGTGCTAGTTCTTCCATTCCTGTATATTGCTTTAATTATCTGTTTCCAGGTTCTCCAAAGAAAGGATTTCTGAACTACGGCACAGACACATCAGTTTAACTGTTTAAGTACATTGTACAGCTTGACAACAATTCTGCTAGATAGATGGGGTTTTGTTTTACAGCAAGATATTTCTCATTACAGCCTTTAGCCTCAGTCACTCTGGAATATCCAAACACAGCTTTTAGAAGAAACGTGTTTCTAACTCTCTGAATGTAAACATAGATGGAACTTCCTAACGGGAAGGAACCCAAAGCCGAGCAGTTTGAACTAGTCGTTTCTCCTGTGTTTTAAACGCAGACTTCCTCCTAGTTCACATATGCATGTATAAGGCTGGTAATGTATGTTTCTAGATTCTCCAAAGAACTGCTGCACACAAGAATCAATTTAACCATCTAAGTTGATTGTACTGCTTAACAGCCATTCTGCTACATAGCTGCCTTTTTGTTTTGGAGCAAGATATTTCTCATTACAGCCTACAGTCACATTCACTCTGGAATATCCAAACGCAGCTTTTAGAAGAAACGTGTTTCTGACGCGCTGAATCTAAACATAGATGCAACATCCTAAGGTGAAGGAACACAAAGCAGAGCAGTGTGCACTAGACGTTTCTCCTGTGTTTTAAACACAGTCTTACTGCTATTTCTTATAAGCCTGTATATGGCTGGAAATATCAGTTTCCAGATTCTCCATCGAAAGGATTTCTGAACTACTGCAAACACACGTCAGTTTAACTCTGTAAGTTGACTGTACAGCTTGACAACCATTGTGCTAGATAGCTGCGTTTTTGTTTTAGAGCAAGATAGTTCTCTTTATGGCCTTTAGTCTCAGTCATTCTGGATTATCTAAACGCAGCTTTTAGAAGAAACGTGTTTCTAACTCGCTAAATCTAAACATAGATGCAACTTCCTAAG
>NW_022447848.1:550-1982 GCF_009761245.1 Sapajus apella | reverse complement strand
TCAGATTAACTTTCATTTATCTATCTTCAATTTTAATAACTCACTTGTCTTCTCCATTTTGCTGTTAAGGCTATCCAGTGAATTTTCTCTTTCAAATATTGTATCATTCTAGATCAAGCTTGTCCACACAGGCTGCCTAGGACAGCTGTGAATGTGGCCCCACACAAATTCATAAACTTTATTAAAACCTTAGGATGTTGTTTTTTAGCTCATTAGCTACAGTTAGTATTAGTGTATTTTATGTGTGCCCCAAGACAATTATTCTTCTTCTAACGTGGTCCAGAGAAGCCAAAAGATTGGACGCCCATTAGACTTTCTATTGGGGAGTATGTATACATAAAAAGGTATACACACACACACTTTCTCTTCCACTATAGAGAATTAATATCCTTTAATTCCTTGCAAGCATATTTTCCTTTACTTCATTGGGAAAAATTATAACAACTTCTTTAAAATTCTTGTCTGTTATTTCTAACATAGGGGTCTTTTCAGGATCAGTGTCTTCTTTTTTATCTGGAGAATGGGTCACATTTTCCTGTTATTTTGGATTGTTATCTGTACATTGTGGATATTATGTTGTAGAGAGTCTGGATTTTGATATATTCCTCCAGAGTATTTTTTTTAGGTAGGTAACTAATCTGGTTGTCCTTAAAGTTCAAATTCTGTCTCTTGAGTGGTAGCTCAAATCTCCATTTAGTTCATTTATCCCTCTGAGCTGAACTGCTCTGAGTATGTCTCATGCATATATAGTTAAGTCTTAGAGATTTGTACAAAATTTATTCACAGTATTTGGTGCTCACTCTTCTCTGGCTTTCTCCTTTTGGGGACTTCTCTCCTTTCCTTTTCAGTGCTATGGTTATTCTGCACTCTGTCCTTGGTTGCTAGGTCAAAAAGACTTTAAAAGGTTTTAGAGCAGTTTTAATCACTCTAAATGTAAGAGATGGAGCCTACCTTTAGCTAGGATTGTCTTTCCTTTTGTTCAACTGTTGAGATCTCTCCAGCAAATGGAGAGGTTTTTCCAGCTTTTGGTCATTCTCTGGTATCTTCTCCAGTAAGTTGTTTTTGTATTTCATCCTGGGCTTATAAAGTTATCTGCAAGAGAGTTGGTCCAGTTGGAGCTCTGTTGGTCACGGTAGAAATGAAAGTCTCCTGAAGATTTTAATTACACTTTCTATAATCTTCTTTGTTTCATTAACTTTGATTCCTTAAGTGTTGGTTCATCTGTTTGATTAGTGTAGCTTCTGTCTTTCATCGTGTTTTTATCAAATGTTTGAAATTATATATTTAGAACAAGATAAATTAATGTCAGGAAATGAATAAAAGTATTTAAAATTACATTCATAGATATGAATAAGGGGGGAGTAGTTGTATGTGTACTTGGTCCTACAGTTTGGTTCAATATCTGAGACTTCCGTTTTCCATCTCTGTCTCT
>NW_022447848.1:0-450 GCF_009761245.1 Sapajus apella | reverse complement strand
TTTTCTATTGAATTACCTTCTCTAGCTAATTTTCTTTTTCTTTCCTTTCTTTCTTTCCCCTTATTTCTTTTTTAAACAACAGTCCTGAAGGATGGAAGTCTGAGATCAAGGTGTCAGGACAGTTGGTTTCTCTTGAGGCCTCATCTCTCCTTGACCTGCAGATGGCGACCATCTCCCTGTGTCCTCACATTATCTTTTCTGTTTGTTCCTCCATTTCTGAGATTCCCCTATAGCAAAACAGCACCTGGGGGCAATAATCTTTCATCCAAAAATGAAGTCAGGGAAAGAGTAGAGTGACTGCAAAATTAAGTTTTTTCCCCTGCCACATTCAGTCATTTTCAACTACTGCTTTAAATTAGCAACACAAAGTAGAAAAGAACATTTTGTTGCCAGAAATTACTGAGCAGACTTGGGGCCAGAAGGAAGATACAGTCGGGGGAAAGGGAAGGA
>NW_022447847.1:0-1983 GCF_009761245.1 Sapajus apella | reverse complement strand
CTCATGATCCACCTGCCTCAGCCTCCCAAAGTGCTGGGATTACAGGCGTGAGCCACCGTGCCCGGCCGATTTGCAGATATTTTCTCTCATTCTGGGGGTTGCCTTTAACACTGTTGATAGTGTTCTTTGATACCAAAAAGTTTATGTTGATGAAGTTGTGGTTTTCTCTGTTTTCTTTTGTTGCCTGTGCTTTTGGTATCATATCTAAGAATCCACTGCCTAGTCCAAGGTCATGAATTACTCTTGTGTTTACTTCGAAGAGTTTTAAAGTTTTAGCTCTTATATTTAGGCCTTTGATTGATTTTTAAAATTTTAGCATATGGTATGAGGCCCGGGTCCAGCTTCACCATCTGTTGAAGAGACTGTCCTTTCCACATTGAACAAACTCAGCACCCTTGTCCAAAGTCCACTGGCCACAGATGTACAAGTTTATTTCTGAACTCTCAGTTCTATTCCTGTGGTCTATATGTGAGTCCTCTCAACTTCTTGTTCAAGATTTATTTTTTGGGGGGCCATTTGAGTTATGTGAATTTTCTAGGGTTACCATAACAAAATACCACAATTTGGCTGGTTACAGTGGCTCACACCTGTAATCCCAACACTTTGGGAGGCCAGTGCAAGCGGATCACCTGAGGTCAGAAGTTTGAGACCAGCCTGGCCAACATGGCAAAACCCCCTCTCTACTAAAAATAGAAAAATGAGCCAGGCACGGTGATGTGCGCTTGTGGTCCCAGCTACTCGGGAGGCTGAGACAGGAGGATCACTTGAACTCGACAGGCGGAGGTTGCAGTGAGCTGAGATCCCACCACTGCATTCCAGCCCAGGCAATGGAGCGAGATCCCATCTCTAAAAAAAAACACAAAAAACAAAATATCACAAACTGGGTTGCTTAAACAACAGAATTTTATTTTCTCACAGATCTATGATCAAGGTGTCAGGAGGTATGGTTTCTCTTGAAGCCTCTCCTTGGCTTGCAGATGGCTGCTTTCCTGCTCCATCCTCTATGGGGTTTTCTTGGTGTAATTGCATCACTGATGTCACTCAATGGCTCCAAATTTCTCCTCCGTATAAGGGTACCAGTGAGATTAGATTAGGGACCACCCTAACAGCCTTACTTTAACTCAACCACTTCTTTCTTTCTTTTGAGAGAAAGTTTTGCTGTTTTTACCCAGACTGGAGCGCAATGGTATGATCTTGGCTCACTGCGACCTCCACCGCCCTGGTTCAAACAATTCTCCTGGCTCAGCCTCCGGAGTAGCTAGGATTACAGGTGCCTGCCACCACGCCCAGCTAAGTTTTGTATTTTTAGTAGACGGGTTTCACCATGTTGGTCAGGCTGGTCTTGAACTCCTGGCCTCAGGTGATCCACCCACCCCGGCCTTCCAACGTGCTGGGGTTACAGGTGTGAGCCACTGCTGCCAGCCTCAATCAATGCTTTAAAGGTCCTGTCTCCAAATACAATCACATTCTGAGGTACTGGGGGTTAGGGACTCAAACATGTGAATTGAGAGGGCAGGAGGACACAGTTCAGCTCACAACACAAGCTCCTTGGAATTTCTGTTTTCTTTTGTATTTCCTTGGAATTTCATATTAATTGAAGATCAGATTTTCCACTTCTGCAAAAAAGGCTTTTGGAATTTTGTTAGACATTGCCTTGAATCTGTAGATGGCTTTGGGTAGTATTGATATCTACTCTTTTCATCCATTAGTACAAGGTGGTTTTCTATCCATTTATTTATGTATTTATTTTTAAATTATTTGTTTTATTTATTTTTCAGGGCGGGTTTTACCATGTTGGTCAGGCTGGTCTTGAACTCCCGACCTCAGGTGATCTGCCCACCTTGGCCTCCAAAGTGCTTGAATTACAGACGTGAGCCACTGCACCCGGCCTATCCATTTATTTAGGCCTTTTCTTTTTTTTTTTTTTTTTTTTTTTGACAGAGTGTTGCTCTGTCACCATGCTGGAGTGCAGTGGCATGATCT
>NW_022447846.1:0-1983 GCF_009761245.1 Sapajus apella | reverse complement strand
TATTTCAAACTTCTCTGGTGTGTGTTCGTTCACCTTAGGAAGTTGCAACTATGTTTAGATTCAGCGAGTTAGAAACACGTTTCTTCTAAAAGCTGCGTTTGGATATTCCTGAATGAATGGGAGAAGAGGGTGTAGTTAGAAATATCTGGCTCTAAAACAAAAACGGAGCTATGTAGCAGAATGATTGTCCAGGTGTATATTCAACATACAGAGTAAAAAAGATGAGTGAATGTAGCAGTTCAGAAATCGTTTCTTTAGATAATATGAAAAGAGATATTTCCAACCATATACAGGCTCATAAAAATTAGCAGTAAGATCGCCTCTAGTGAACAGGAGAAACGTCTGTTTCAAAACTTCTCTGCAGTGTGTTCGTTCACCTTAGGAAGTTGCATCTGTGTTTAGATTCAACGAGTTAGAAACACGTTTCTTCTAAAAGCTGCGTTTGGATATTCCTCAGTGAATGTGGGTATAGGATGTAATGTGAAATATCTGGCTCTAAAAGTAAAACGGAGCTAAGTAGCAGAATGATTGTCCAGGTGTATATTCAACTTACAGAGGTAAACAGATGTGTGAATGTAGCAGTTGAGAAACGCTTTCTTAGGAGAAACTGGAAGGAGATTTTTCCGTCCATATACAGGTTCATAATAATTAGCAGTAAGATCGATTCTAAACCACAGGAGAAACGTCTGTTTCAAACTTCTCTGCTGTGTGTTCGTTTAAGTTAGGAGGTTGCATCTATGATTACATTCAGCGAGTTAGAAACACGTTTATTCTAATACCTGCTTTTGGATATTCCTGAGTGAATGGGAGTATAGGATGTAATGAGAAATATCACGCTCTAAAACAAAAAGGGAGCTACGTAGCGGAATGATTGTCAAGGTGTATATTCAACTTACAGAGTTAAACAAATGTGTTAATGTAGCAGTTGAGAAACCCATTCTTTGGGGAGTTTGGAAGGAGATATTTAAACCATATTCATGCTCTTAAGAATTAGCGGTAAGAACGAATCTAAACCACAGGAGAAACGTCTCTTTCAAACTGCTCTGTTGTGTGTTCGTTCACCTTAGGAAGTTGCATCTATGTTTAGATTCAGTGGGTTGGAAACACGTTTCTTCTAAAACGTGCGTTTGGATATTCCTGAGTAATGGGAGTATAGGATGTAATGAGAAACATCTGGCTCTAAAACAAAAACGGAGCTATGTAGCAGAATGAATGTGAAGGCGTATATTCAACTTAGAGAGTTAAACAGATGTGTGAATGTAGCAGTTCAGAAACCCTTTCTTTGGAGAATCTGGAAAGAGATATTTCCAGCCATGTAGAGGCACATAAGAATTAGAGCAAAGATCGTGTCTAAACTACATGAGAAACGTCTGATTTAAACTTCTCTGCTGTGTGTTTGTTCACCTTAGGAAGATGCAACTATGATTAGATTCAGCGAGTTAGAAACACTTTTCTTCTAAAAGCTGCGTTTGCATATTCCTGAGTGAATGTGAGTATAGAATGTCATGAGAAATATCTGGTTCTAAAACAAAAGCGGAGCTATGTAGCGGAATTATTGTCAAGGTGTATATTCAACGTAAAGAGTTAAACAGATGTGTGAACGTAGCAGTTGAGAAACCCTTGCTTTGGAGAAATTGGAAAGAGATATTTCCAGCCATAAACAGCCTCATAAGAATTAGCAGTAAGATCGAATCTGAACCAGAGGAGAAACGTTTGTTTCAAACTTCTCGGCTGTGTGATAGTTCACCTTTGGGAGCTGCAACTATGATTAGATTCAGCGAGTTAGAAACACGTTTCTTCTAAAAGCTGAGTTTGGATATTCCTGAGTCATTAGGAGTATAGGATGTAATGAGATATATCTGGGCCTAAAACAAAAACGGAGCTATATAGCAGAATGATTGTCAAGGCGTATATTCAACTTAGAGAGTAAAACAGATGTGTGAATGTAGCAGTTCAGAAACCCTTTCTTTGGAGAATCTGGAA
>NW_022447845.1:0-1983 GCF_009761245.1 Sapajus apella | reverse complement strand
AACTGAGCTCTCCGGGCCTGCGGGCCCCGTCCGTGTGTGATAAACGCGGGAACTGAGCTCTCCGGGCGTGCGGGGCCCCGTCCGTGTGTGATAAACGCGGGACCTGAGCTCTCCGGGCGTGCGGGGCCCCGTCCGTGTGTGATAAACGCGGGGTCTGAGCTCTCCGGGGCCTGCCGCGCCCCGTCCGTGTGTGATAAACGCGGGGTCTGAGCTCTCCGGGGCCTGCCGCGCCCCGTCCGTGTGTGATAAACGCGGGAACTGAGCTCTCCGGGCGTGCGGGGCCCCGTCCGTGTGTGATAAACGCGGGGTCTGAGCTCTCCGGGCCTGCGGGGCCCCGTCCGTGTGTGATAAACGCGGGATCTGAGCTCTCCGGGCCTGCGGGGCCCCGTCCGTGTGTGATAAACGCCGGATCTGAGCTCTCCGGGCCTGCGGCGCCCCGTCCGTGTGTGATAAACGCGGGATCTGAGCTCTCCGGGCCTGCGGGGCCCCGTCCGTGTGTGATAAACGCGGGGTCTGAGCTCTCCGGGTCTGCGGGGCCCCGTCCGTGTGTGATAAACGCCGGATCTGAGCTCTCCCGGGCCTGCGGCGCCCCGTCCGTGTGTGATAAACGCGGGAACTGAGCTCTGCGGGCCTGCGGCGCCTCCTCCTCTCGTTCTGCTTGTCCAGGCTGCTCGGCCGCCCCGACCCGTCTCCTCAGCGGCTTCGGAAGAACTACCCTCTGATGCCTTCGCAGGCCTTTTCGCCGCTGGGTTGGAGGGACACCTCCCGGATTCTCCGTCCTCGACAGCCTCTGATTTCCACTCCTGCCCCGTGGAGGCCGTTTCCGGGACAGGGAGGCTGACGAACGCCGTGAGGGCGGAGGCTCCGCGGACCAGGCGGGCAGCTCAGCCTTGTCCCTGGGCCTTTCTCACCCTGAGCTGTCCCGTCTGCGACGGAGAAGCATCATCTTTCCCCTTTTCATAACTTGGAAGGTTTGGAGAATCAAGTGACGCGTAAGTTACGAAAAAGTTCCCTGTTAAACTCTTAAGTTTACCTGTAAGTAAATCACTCTAGACATGGTAGTGGTTCCTGTGATTTTCTTCCACATGGAAAGTAAAAGTCTGGAGAGAATGGCTTTTACCAGGAATCCAGATCTTGTCCGTCCCTTCAGAAGACAGTTCGGTATTTTAAGCATCTTCCTTTACATTAGTTTATGCATTCATTCCACATACACACTAAAAGGTGTCTTGATAAAACACCAATTTGTGGAATTCATGGATCCCTGAGTGAAGCTACAAGCCCCTTCTCTGAGACCTAGGTGTGTTTTTGAGGAAGGACATGATTAAATAATTAAATCAGTAACAGGTGGTGTGCTGTGGCTGCTCAGAGGTGCAGCAATGTCTGAGGGTCTACCGCTGAAGGTGGAGGGACGATGGAGGTTGCTCTGCAGAGGGAGAAGGAAGCGATGCAGGATGGGACCCTTGGAGGTCCAGGGAGGTCTCTGAGGAGAGGGAGTACACTGGCAGGCTGTCTGCTGTCTTCAATGGGGATCAGCTTCCTCAGGACTGGACGAGGTCCTGGTGGACTGAGCCATCTGGTGGGCATGGGGAACAAGCCATTCAGAGTAGGAAATTATCCCACTGCTCTAATCTGAGGCTATTACAGAAAATAGAGAGTGAACCATTATAGTTTTGGCAAATATGTGGATTAGCACACAAGAGAGATTCAGCTGCTAAGGTGAGAGTTACCACTGGATCCATGTGCACGTGACCAGGGCTAAGACCCATGATTGCCTCATGTCCCACCCCATACTGGCAAGCCTGTGTCCAGGGTGACATGTATTCAGCAGCCAGTGTGGCACAGGCAGCCACTGTATGACATCCCCCCACTGGCCAGGATGTCCTGGCACCCCCACATGCCTATCTGTCTCATTCTTTTGCATCCCAAAGAAGAGAGGGGACCAAAGATTCCTGACTTAATTACACCATGGCAGAGCTTTCTGGA
>NW_022447844.1:770-1983 GCF_009761245.1 Sapajus apella | reverse complement strand
CAGTCACAAAAGATCACATTTTGTTTGTTTTATATGAAAGGTCCAGAACAGGTACATCCATTGACAAGGAAAACAGAGGAGCAGTTGCCTAGGGCCTGGTGGACTTGGGAGGAATGAGGGGGTGAATTTAAAAGGGTATGGACTTTCTCCTGGGGGTTATAAAAATGTTTTTAAAATTGTGGTGATGGTGCATTACTCTGTGAATACACCAAAAACCGCTTTAAATGGGTGAACTGGATGGTGTATAAATTATACCTCAATAAACCTGTTATGAAAAGATTTATTCAGAATAGCTAAGAATGATAGTAACACTTTGTTCTAAAATCTTAGAGTTAAGGGATTGTTAAATGAAGCAGTATTCTGTAATGGGACATTAAGTAACTACTTTAAATAATATTAGATGATCAGGAGGATTATGTCTTTTAAAAAGATTCAAATAATGGTTACCTTATTTTAAAGAACATTTTGTAATAATTCACTACTAAATTATTTTTAATTGAGTAAGTTTTACAGGCTTGTGTTTAAAAACAATTTTTTTTAACAGTACAAGTTCAGAGATTATGTTGAAAAATAAGCCTCCCTAGGATGAGTACAGTGGCTCACGCCTGTAATCCCAGCACTTTGGGAGGCCAAAACGGGCAGATCACTTGCGATCAGGAGTTCAAGACCAGCCTGGCCAACATGGGGAAACCCTGTCTCTACTAAAAACACAAAAATTAGCAAGGTGTGGTGGCAAGGCGGGCATATCACCTGAGGTCAGGAGTTCAAGAGACCAGCCTGGCCAACATGGCAAAACAACCCAGTCTCTACTATAAATACAAAAATTAGCCAGGCGTGGTAGCAGGCACCTGTAGTCCCAGCTACTTGGGAGGCTGTGGCAGGAGAATCGTTTGAACCCAGGAGGTGGAGGTTGCTGAGATGGCGCCACTGAACTCCAGGCTGGGTGACAAAGCGAGACTCGGTCTCAAAAAAAAAAAAAAGAAAAGAGGCCAGGCGCGGTGGCTCAAGCCTGTAATCCCAGCACTTTGGGAGGCCGAGGCGGGTGGATCACGAGGTCAAGAGATCGAGACCATCCTGGTCAACATGGTGAAACCCCGTCTCTATTAAAAATACAAAAAATTAGCTGGGCATGGTGGTGCGTGCCTGTAATCCCAGCTACTCAGGAAGCTGAGGCAGGAGAATTGCCTGAACCCAGGAGGCGGAGGTTGCGGTG
>NW_022447844.1:0-670 GCF_009761245.1 Sapajus apella | reverse complement strand
AGAATCGCTTGAACCCAGGAGGTGGAGGTTGCTGAGATGGTGCCACGGCACTCCAGGCTGGGTGACAAAGTGAGACTCGGTCTCAAAGAAAAAAATAGGCCTTCCTCATTCCCATCCCTATCACTTGTTTCCTCTACCCAGAGGCAACTGCTATTTCCAATGTCTTACACGTTCTTCCAGACGTGTTCTAATGTACACACTTACACACACGCTGTGATGGTATCACACATTCTCTTCTGCACCTTGTTGTTTTTGTTCAAAAAAATTCAATAGGGCCAGGCGCGGTGGCCCAGGCCTGTAATCTTGGCACTTTGGGAAGCCAAGGCGGGCCGATCATTTGAGGTCAGGAGTTTGAGACCAGCCTGGCCAACCTGGAGAAACCCTGTGTCTACTAAAAATACAAAAAGCTAGCCAGGCATGGTAGTGTATGCCTGTAACCCAGCTACTCAGGAGGCTGAGGCAGGAGAGTCCCTCCAACCCGGGAGGCAGAGGTTGCAGTGAGCCAAGATGGCAACATGGCACTCCAGCCTGAGTGACAGAGCTAGACTCTGTCTTAAAAAAAAAAAAAAAAAAAAATCCAATAGATTTCTCAGTGGTTCCACACTAGTACACCTGTGGGTTGGCCTCTTTATAGACAGGTACCACAATCTTATTTACAATCTACTGTTAA
>NW_022447843.1:1468-1983 GCF_009761245.1 Sapajus apella | reverse complement strand
CCTTTCTTTGGATTATCTTTAAAGAGATATGTCCAGCCATATACGGATATATAAGAATTAGCAGTGAGATCGCGTCTAAACCACAGGAGAAACGTCTATACCAAACTGCTCTGTAGTGTGTTCGTTCACCTTAGGAAGTTACATCTATGTTTAGATTCAGTGATTTAGAAACACGTTTTTATTAAAAGCTGCGTTTGCATATTCCTCACTGAATGGGAATACAGGCTGTAATGAGAAATATGTGTCTCTAAAACAAAAACAGAGCTATATAACAGAATGATTGTCAAGGTGTATATTCAACTTACAGACTTCAACAGATGTGAGAATGTAGTAGTTCACAAACCCTTTCTTTGCAGAATCTAGAAAGAGATATTTCGAGCCATATACAGGAACATAAGAATTAGCGGTAAGATCGCGTCTAAACCACAGGAGAAACGTCTCTTTCAAACTGCTCTGCTGTGTTTGGTTCACATTAGGAAGTTGCATCTATGTTTAGATTCAGCGAGTTAGAAACA
>NW_022447843.1:510-1368 GCF_009761245.1 Sapajus apella | reverse complement strand
TCTATGTTTAGATTCAGTGATTTAGAAACACGTTTTTATTAAAAGCTGCGTTTGCATATTCCTCAGTGAATGGGAATACAGGCTGTAATGAGAAATATGTGTCTCTAAAACAAAAACGGAGCTATATAACAGAATGATTGTCAAGGTGTATATTCAACTTACAGACTTCAAAAGATGTGTGAATGTAGCAGTTCACAAACCCTTTCTTTGCAGAATCTAGAAAGAGATATTTCGAGCCATATACAGGAACATAAGAATTAGCGGTAAGATCGCGTCTAAACCACAGGAGAAACGTCTCTTTCAAACTGCTCTGCTGTGTTTGGTTCACATTAGGAAGTTGCATCTATGTTTAGATTCAGCGAGTTAGAAACAGTTTTCTTCTAAAAGCTGCGTTTGGATATTCCTGGGTTATTGGGAGTATAGGGTGTAATGAGAAATATCTGGCTCTAAAACAAAAACGGAGCTATGTAGGAGAATGATTGTCAGGGTCTGTATTCAACTTACAGAGTTAGACAGATATGTGAATGTAGCAGTTCAGAAACCCTTTCCTTGGAGAATCTGGAAAGAGATATTTCCAGCCATAAACAGGCTCATAAGAATGAGCGGTAAGATCGAGTCTAAACCACAGGAGAAACTCTCTTTCAACCTGCTCTGCTCTGTGTTCTTTGACCTTAGGAAGTTGCATCTATGTTTCGATTCAGCGAGTTAGAAACACGTATCTTCTAAAAGCTGCGTGTCAATATTCTTGAGTGAATGGGAGTATACAGTGTAATGAGAAATATCTGGCTCTAAAACAAAAACGGAGCTATGGAGCAGAATGATTGTCAAGGTGTATATTAAACTTAACACAGTTAAACA
>NW_022447843.1:0-410 GCF_009761245.1 Sapajus apella | reverse complement strand
ATCTAAAACAAAAACGGAGCTATGGAGCAGAATGATTGTCAAGGTGTATATTAACACAGTTAAAGAATTGTGTGAATGTAGCAGTTGAAAAACCCTTTCTTTGGAGAATCTGGAAAGAGATATTTCCAGCCATATACAGGCTCCTAAGAATTAGCGGTAATGTTGCGTCTAAACCACAGGAGAATCGTCTCTTTCAAACTGCTCTCTTATGTGTTCATTCACCTTCGGATGTTGCATCTATGTTTAGATTCAGCGAGTTAGAAACACGTTTCTTCAAAAAGCTGCGCTTGGATATTCCTGAGAGAATGGGAATAATGGGAGTAATGAGAAATATCTGGCTCTATAACAAAAGCGGAACTATGGAGCAGAATGACTATCAAGGTGTATATTCAACATAGAGAGTTAAACAG
>NW_022447842.1:0-1983 GCF_009761245.1 Sapajus apella | reverse complement strand
AATCTGGAGACAACAGATGCTGGAGAGGATGTGGAGAAATAGGAACAGTTTTACACTGTTGGTGGGAGTGTAAATTAGTTCAACCATTGTGGAAGACAGTGTGGCGATTCCTCAAGGACCTAGAAATAGAAATTCCATTTGACCCAGCAATCCCATTACTGGGTATATATCCAAAGGATAACAAATCGTTCTACTATAAGGACACGTGCACACGAATGTTCATTGCAGCACTGTTTACAATAGCAAAGACCTTGAACCAACCCAAATACCCATCGACGATAGACTGGATAGGGAAAATGTGGCACATATACACCATGGAATATTATGCAGCCATCAAAAACGATGAGTTTGGGTCCTTTGTAGGGACATGGATGAACCTGGAAACCATCATTCTCAGCAAACTGACAGAAGAGCAGAGGATCAAACACCGCATGTTCTCGCTCATAGGCGGTTGTTGAACAATGAGAACACATGGACACAGGGAGGGGAGCACTACACACTGGGGTCAGTTGGGGGGATTTAGGAGAGGGACCGTGGCGGGTGGGAAGCTGGGGAGAGATAGCAAGGGGAGAAATGCAAGATGCAGGTGATGGGGAGGAAGGCAAAAAATCACACTGCCACGTGTGTTCCTATGTAAAAATTTTGCATGTTCTTCACATGTACCCCAAAACCTAAAATGCAATAAAATAAATAATTTGAAAAAATAAAAGAAGAAACGTGTTTCTAACTCGCTGAAGCTAAACATGGATGTACCTTCCCAAGTTGAATGAACACATAGCAGAGCAGTTTGAAAGAGACGTTCTGCTGTGGTTTAGACGCGATCATACCGCTAATTCTTTTCAGCCTGTTTATGGTGGGAAATATCTTTCAAGATTCTCGACAGAAAGTGTTTCTAAACTGCTACATTCAAACATCTGTTTAACTTTTTAAGTTGAATATACACATTGACAGTCATTCTGCTACATGGTTCCATTTTTGTTTTAAATCCATATATTTCTCATTACGCTCTATACTCCCATTCACTCAGGAATATCCAAACGCAGCTTTTAGAAGAAACGTGTTTCTAACTCGCTGAAACTAAACATAGATGCAACTTCCTAAGGTCAACGAACACACAGCAGAGTAGATTGAAAGAGACGTTTCTCCTGTGGTTTAGACGCGATCTTAAAGCTAATTGTTATGAGCCTGTATATGGCTGGAAATATCTCTTTCCAGATTCTCCAAAGGAAGGGTTTCTGAACTGCTGCATTCACAGATCTGTTTAAATCTGTAAGTTGAATAAACACCTTGACAATCATTGTTCTACATAGCTCCTTTTTTGTTTTAGGGCCAGATATTTCTCATTACATCCTATAATCCCATTCACACAGGAATATCCAAACGCAACTTTCAGAAAAAACATGTTTCTACTTCGCTGAATCTAAACATAGATGCAACGTAATAAGGTCAACGAACACACAGCAATGCAGTTTGAAAGAGACGTTTCTCCTGTGGTTTAGACGAGATCTTACCACTAATTCTAATGAGCCTGTTTATGGCTGGAAATGTCTCTTTCCAGATTATCCAAAGAATGTGTTTCTCAACTACTACATTCACACATTGTTTAACCCTGTAAGTTGAATAAAACCCTTAACAAACACTGAGCTACATAGCTCCGTTTTTTTTAGACCCAGATATGTCTCATTACACACTATACTTCCATTCACTCAGGAATATCCAAACGCAGCTTTAAGAAGAAACTTGTTTCTAACTCGCTTAATCTTAACTTAGATGAAACTTCCTAAGTTCAAAGAAAACACTGCAGAGCAGTTTGAAAGAGGCGTTCCTACTGTGGTTAGGAAGCGATCTCACCGCTAATACTTATGATCCTCTATATGTCTGGAAATATCTCTTTCCAGATTCTCGAAAGAAAGGGTTTCTGAACTGCTACATTCAAACATCTGTTTAACTTTTTAAGTTGAATATACTAATTGGCAATCATTC
>NW_022447841.1:0-1984 GCF_009761245.1 Sapajus apella | reverse complement strand
TTCGTGATCCACCTGCCTCGGCCTCCCAAAGTGCTGGGATTACAGGCGTGAGCTACCGCACCCTATGTGGTGTTTTAACAGGAAAAAAAAAACCATCCCAGAACGCCTGGAACCAAGGGGTTTCCCAGGAGGTGGGACTTTTTTTTTTCTTTTTGAGACAGTCTTGATCTTTCACCCAGGCTGGAGTATAGTGGCATGATCTCAGCTCACTACAACCTCCACCTCCTGTGTTCAAATGATTCTCCTGCCTCAGCCTCCTGAGTAGCTTGGACTACAGATGCCTGACACCACACCAGCTAGTTGTTTGTATAGTAGAGACAGGCTTATACCATGTTGCCCAGGGTGACCTTGAACTCCTGAGCTCAGGCAATCCGCCCACCTTGCCCTCCCAAAGTGCTAGGATTACACACGTGAGCCACCGCACCCGGCCAAGAGGTGAACTTTTTTTTCTTTTGTTTTGAGACAGAGTTTCTCTCTTCTTGCCCAGGCTGGAGTGCAGTGGCACGATCTCAGCTCACTGAAACCTCCACCTCCCAAGTTCAAGCAGTTCTCCTTCCTCAGCCTCCCGAGTAGCTGGGATTACAGATGACTGCCACCATGCCTGGCTAATTTTTTATTTTTAGTACAGACAGGGTTTCACCACCTTGGTCAGGCTGGTCTTGAACTCCTGACCTCAAGTGATGCACCCACGTTGGGCTCCCAAATTGCTGAGATTACAAGTGTGAATCACCATGCCCGGCCGGAACTTTTTTTTTTTTTTTGAGACGGAGTTTCGCTCTTGTTACCCAGGCTGGAGTGCAATGGCGCGATCTCGGCTCACTGCAACCTCCGCCTCCTGGGTTCAGGCAATTCTCCTGCCTCAGCCTCCTGAGTAGCTGGGATTACAGGCACGCGCCACCATGCCCAGCTAATTTTTTGTATTTTTAGTAGAGACGGGGTTTCACCATGTTGACCAGGATGGTCTCGATCTCTTGACCTCGTGATCCACCTGCCTCGGCCTCCCAAAGTGCTGGGGTTACAGGCGTGAGCCACCGCGCCCGGCCCGGAACTTTTTAAATACAGAAACCAGGACAGTCCCAGGCAAACCGGGACAAGTTGGTCAGAGGGTACAGCTGCCAACAAGACAGACACAGTCACCTCTTCTAGGAAGCCTTTCCTGATTGGCCCACCATCTCTAGCTCAGGGGCCTCCTCTGCCTCCCCAAACCACAGCTGCCTCTGCGGCCACCCCCATGAAAGCACCATCACCCCAGGTTGGAAATGCCTGCAGTTACATGAGCATTAGCTTAGGGAAAGCAGAAACCGGTTCTTTTCCTGGCCATTGATGTATCTCCAAAACCTACCGCAGAGCCTGGCATCAAGTAAAGACAAGCAAATGAATGAGAGCTGACACTCTTTGGCTAATAGGTGAGAAAACTAGGGTTCAGATGGGCGAGCCCCTCCAGCAAGATTCCCCAGTAAGGATCAATAGGGAGGAACCAGGATTCGAACCGGCATCTGGAAAGACTCCTCCACCCACCCTCACGCTCACCGTGTTGTAGAACTCAGCCACCAGCTCCGAGTACTGGAAGTTGGTCTCACACCAGTCCAACTCGGAGCTCTGATAGGCAAAGATGCTGGGCATCTTGTCTCGGTGCCCGCCACCAGCTGGCTGAGCCCAGCAGAGAGGAGGAGAAAGCGAGCTTGGGAGGGCCGGGCCCTGGTGAGGCGGGGGAGAGGACAGGCAGGCTGAGAGGAAAAACCTGCTGAGCCGCTCCTCAGTTGCACCAGGGCAGCCTGGCTGTGCAGTGACAGCAGCCCTGGGGATAAGCTGTGGGGCTGGCATTGTCCAGGCAGGGCAGAGGTGGGCAGGGAAGAGGCCTCCCATCCAGACTCACTAGGAATAAGAATTGGTGGGGGTGGCAGTGGTGGAGGGAACTTTCTCTTTTACGCGCTTATTTATGTATTAGAGTCAGGGTGTCGCCCTGCTGCTCAGGCTGGAGTGC
>NW_022447840.1:0-1984 GCF_009761245.1 Sapajus apella | reverse complement strand
GTGCTGTATCCAGGAAACCCATCTCACATGCAAGGATACACAAAGGCTCAAAATAAAGGGATGGAGGAAGATTTACCAAGCAAATGGAGAGCACAAAGAAGCAGGAGTTGCAATTCTCATCTCTGATAAATTAGACTTTAAAGCAACAAAGATCATAAGAGACAAAGAGGGAAATTACATAATGGTAAAAGTATCAATGCAACAAGAAGAGCTAACGATCCTAAATATATACGCACCCAATACAGGAGCACACAGATACATAAGGCAAGTTCTTAATGACATACAAAGAGACTTAGACTCCCACACAATAATAGTGGGAGACGTTCACACCCCATTGTCAATATTAGACAGATCAACCTGACAGAAAATTAACAAGGATATCCAGGACTTGAACTCAGGCCTGGACCAAGCAAACCTAATAGACATTTACAGAACTCTCCATGCCAAATCCACAGAATATACATTCTTCTCAGCACCACATCACACCTACTCTAAAATTGACCATATAATTGGGAGAGAATCACTCCTCAGCAAATGCAAAAGAACAGAAATCGTAACAAACAGTCTCTCAGACCACAGTGCAATCAAGTTACAACTCGGAATTCAAAAACCAACCCAGAACCGCACAGCTTCATGGAAACTGAACAACTTGCTCTTGAATATTGACTGGATAAACAATGAAATGAAGACAGAAATAAAGATGTTCTCGAAACCAACGAGAACGAAGACACAACATACCATAATCTCTGGGACACATTTACAGCAGTCTGTAGAGCAAAATATATAGCAATAAGTGCCCACGTGAGAAGCAAGGAGAGATCAAAAATTGACGCCCTGTCGTCCAAGCTGAAAGAGCTAGAGGAGCAAGATCAAAAAAACTCAAAGTCTAGCAGAAGACAAGAAATAGCTAAGATCAGAGCAGAACTGAAGGAGATAGAGACACAAAAAACCCTTCAAAAAAATCAATAAATCCAGGAGCTGGTTTTTTGAAAAGATCAACAAGATAGACAGGCCGCTAGTCATATTAATAAAAAAGAAAAGAGAGAATAACCAAATTGATGCAATAAAAAGGATAAAGGGGATATCACCACAGATTCCACAGAAATTCAAACCATCATCAGAGATTATTACAAACAACTCTATGCACACAAACTAATAAACCTGGAAGAAATGGATAAATTCCTGGACACTTGCCTCCTCTCAAGCCTAAACCAAGAAGAAGCCGAAACCCTGAGCAGACCCATAACAAAGGCTGAAGTTCAGGCAGAAATTAAGAGCTTACCACCCGAAAAAGGCCCAGTTCCAGTTGGGTTCACAGCTGAATTCTACCAGACATACAAAGAGGAGCTGGTACCATTCCTTCTGAAACTATTCCAAGCAATACAAAAAGAGGGAATTCTTCCCAAATCATTTTATGACACCAAAATCATCCTGATACAAAAACCCGGCAGAGACCAAACAAGGAAAGAAAACTTCAGACCAATATCCATGATGAACATAGATGCAAAAATCTTCACTAAAATACTGACAAGCCAATTGCAACAGCACATCAAAAAGCTTATTCACCATGATCAAGTAGGCTTCATCCTGGGGATGCAAGGCTGGTTCAACATATGCAAGTCTATAAACGTAATTCACCACATAAACAGAACCAAAGACAAAAACCACATGATTATCTCAATTGATGCAGAGAAGGCTTTTTTTTTTCCCATTTATTTATTTTATTGCATTTTACATTTTGGGGTACATGTGAAGAACATGCAAAATTGTTGCATAGGAACACACGTGGCAGTGTGATTTGCTGCCTTCCTCCCCATCACCTACATCTGGCATTTCTCCCCTTGCTATCTCTCCCCAGCTTCCCACCCCCCACCCTCCCTCCCCTATTTCCCCCCAACTGACCCCAGTGTGTAGTGCTCCCCTCCCTGTGTCCATGTGTTCTCATTGTTCAACACCCGCCTATGAGTGAGAACATGCGGTGTTT
>NW_022447839.1:0-1984 GCF_009761245.1 Sapajus apella | reverse complement strand
CTCCTCTTCATCTGAGGATTGGTACGAGAATGGTTCCACCAGGGTATATTCTGTGGGAAGTAGGAGGACACAGAGTGACCATCAGCAGTTGCAGGGGAGGGGCAGGGAAGAGAGGTTTTCAAACCCCAGGCCACCTCAGCAATGTGAAATAGCCCATCTCAAATAGAGCACACCACCCAGGGCAGGCTGTGTGTCCCTGCAGACTCTTCAGGGCTCCTGCCTCCTCATCTAGCCTGAGCTCACTTGCCCTCCCTTCCTGAGGCTTTCCAAGCTCATTTTCTCCTTACAATCCACCTCGGGTGCTTCTGGTTGTATCAGCCATTCTGCAATATGTTATACTTGGTAAAAAGCAACCTTTCTTCTGAGACATCTCATTCTAGCCAAAATGTACGGTATATTCACTCATCTTTTGTGTTGAGGACAATGACAATACATTTTTGAAAATACTTAGGCATCCTCTTTTTTAAATGTAGCCCCTATTTAGCAAGTGCTATCTGACCTTGCACTTGACCTTCTCAAGGCATGTCTGCGTGTGTCGGGAGTCCTTTGCTGCTCACACTCACACTGGCTCTGACACTGGAACAGCCCGTCATGGGGGCAGCAGGTGGGGCTCTGACTCTCTCCATCCCAGCTGTGCAGGAGGTTCCCGCAGGGAAGGTGGGTGGGAGCCCAACACCCAAGAGGTTCCTTGAGATCATAGTCAGCTCTGTGTTTGACTGTGTTTACGAGTAAGCTAAAGTATTTTTCCACTTATTGCTTTTTTTTTTTTTTTCATTTGGCAGATAGCCTGTGTTATCGAAGCTGGGGTGGTGTGACATGATCTTTGCTGACTGGAACCTGCACCTCCAGGGATCAAGTGATCTTCCCCACTCTGCCACCCAGGTAGCTGGCACAACAGGTATGCCACCACACCCAGGTAACTTTTTGTATTTTTAATTGATGTGAACTATTACCACATTGCCTAGAAGGATCTCCAATCCTGGACTCAAGCAATCCACTTGCCTCGGCCTCTCAAAGTGCTAGGATTACAGGCATGAGCCATGCAGACCCCAACTGAGCATGTCAAATGCTTGTGAAATCGGGTTAGTAAACTCCATGGAGTATGTCCCTGATTATTTCTCTGCTTTAGACCCTGAGCTGAAAAGTGACGCCACCACTACCACCAGCCATGCGTGAGCTCGCTTCTCTGTGTTTCACATTAATAAATGCACATAGAAAAGTCCAGCGTCCAATGTACCTACTGATCCTCTGAGTCAGGTAGCCCTTGAGACCTCCCTAAAATGAAAGACAGTGTTTGGGACCTCTCAAGACTCTTCTCCTTCCACATGCACAAACAGATGCCACAACTGCCTGGCATAATGACCAGTTATACCAGGGCCGCCTGGTGAGTGCACAATAGTAACGCACTGCATCAGTCCTCCTCCCGTCCCTGAGTTCATATTTGCCTCTTGCGTTTGGGAGGTTGAGAGCCTGGGAAATTCATCTCTGCACCATCTCTGTCTAAGGAGTGACGATATAACATTTACCTTCAGGTACAGCTGTGGTGGAGGATGAATGTGTTAATGTAGGTGAAATGTGCAGTAGCAATTCAATGTTTTAGAAAGCTTTTCTGAATTTTCTGTGTAACCGCATATGCACTCCCAAAGACATTCCCAATCACTCCACACGGCTCTCCCCCCCACAACGCATTGCCCTGATGCACACCACCCTGTTCTGTTCTATCTACATGGCAATTCTGCCTTCAGGGACTCCAGGGGATGGTCACGGTTATTTATTGGATGGACTCGGTGTTTTTTTCAACCAAACTGGCCCTATCTGCTTTCTGTCAGGAAGCTCAAACCCAAGCGGACCTCCAGCAAAGGCAGGAGAGTAAGTGCCACCTGTTGCCACACTGAAGATCTTTCCTTAGGCAAGGAGGGCTTCCAGAATACACACCTTTTTCCTTGGTGGGTTCCTCTGCCTGCATGGAGAGAAAGAAAAACAC
>NW_022447838.1:0-1984 GCF_009761245.1 Sapajus apella | reverse complement strand
GACAGAAAGCAGATGGGAAGTGGGCATATGCAAAGAGATCACATGGTAAGACAGTCAGAATGAGTCTAGGAAGCTAAACTTGCTTTTATATAGCCAACTCTCTGGTAACTAACATGGTCTTGCAGAAGCAGGAAATTATGCACACTTAATGGAGGGTATTAATCTATTAAGGAGGAATCTGCCCATAACCCAAACACCCCTCAACATTGTCATATTGTTGATCAAATTTCAACATACATTTTGGTGAGTACAAACCACATCTACAGCATAGCGTCTATAATATAATTTTTAAAAATAATGTCTAATAATTTGTACGGTTTTGGGGGGTCTACATTTTAGGAAACAAATAGGAAGATCAGTGCATTGAAGATTAGTACAAAAAATCTTGGAGAAATCTAAGGTAATTTCCAACTAAGAGAAGGTAATATTCTTTGGGGCAGTCTTGGCATGTCATAATATTTATAAAACAAGCAAACAAAGTAAATGAGTACAACTTCAAATTTATTTATTTTTAGAACGTTTTTAACCAAACCTATATACTCTATTGTACTGTAGATATTCACTGTTTGCAAAATAGTTCACTTGGGAACAGTGTTTCCTTAATTCATTTGCATTGCTGTAAAGGAATACCTGAGGCTGGGTAATTTATAACAAAAAGAATTTCATTTGACTTACGGTTTTGCAGGCTGTACAAAAATTGTGGCACTGGCATCTGCTTCTGGTGAGACCCTCAGGGAACTTCCAATCATGGTGGAAAGAAAAGGTGAGATGACATGTCACATGGTGAGAGATGCAAAAGAGAGGAAAAGATGTCAGACTTTTTAGCAATCACATTTAGTAGCAATAAAGAGTGAGCAGCTACTCATTACTGCAAGGGTACCATTAATTAGATATCCACCACCATGACCCAAACACCTCGCACCAGGTTTTAGCACCAACTCTGGAGATCAGATTTCAATATGCGATTTGGAGGGGACAAATATCCAACCTACATCAAGTACTAAGAAACTGCAAATATGAATATTACTGTTTTGATCATTGCTATGGGGGAAGGAGCTGTGCGGCAGGGCAATCAATCCATTCACTTTTAAACACAAAACCTCTACTTCTGTCATGGTACAAAACATCTGCTTTTCCTAAAAGCCATAGCGATAATATGTTTAAATCTGTTAATAAAAGAAAATTATAGTAAATCAAGTGTTAATGAGGACCTTGTCAATTTTTGTAGAAGTTATATGGTAGAGACACTGCATGAAAGTAAAACAGAAAGGAAATGTGTAGAAACCTTTAGCCAGATTCTAAATCTTAATTTGAGCAAGCCAGTTGCCATTGGAGTAAAAACATGTGAATGCAGTGTGTAAAAAACTCTTTGTATGCCATTCCCTACTTCATAGGCACATCATGACTCACTCTGGAGCATATAAGTGTGAGGAATATAGAGAAAAGCCATATGAATGTAAACAGTGTCAGAAAACCTTCATTTCTCTCACTAGAGTTTGAAGAGACATAGGAATGCATACTGGAAATGAAAAATATAGTATTACAGTTTGTGGAAAGTCTCTGATTTCTCCAGTTCATTTCAAATACATCAAGGAACACACACTGGGGAAAATCCCTATAAATGTAAACAACATAATGAAACCTCCAGTTTTCCCACATCCTGTCACATACATGAAAGAACTCACACTGGGGAGAAACCTTAGAAATGTAAGGAGTACGGTCAAGCCTTCAGTCAGTTCTGCCACCGTGGTGACAATGAAAGAACTCATACTGGAGAGAAATCCTATAAATGTAAAGAATGTGGGAAAGCTTACAGTTACTCTAATAACTTTCTTTATCTTAAAATAATTCATGCTGGTGAGAAACTCTATGCATGTAAGAAATATGAGAAAGCATTCACTATTTCCATTTCTCTTCACAAACATGAAAAACTGATACTGCACAGAAAACGTAAGAATGTAAGAATTGTAGTAAAGGCTTCAGA
>NW_022447837.1:0-1984 GCF_009761245.1 Sapajus apella | reverse complement strand
GGGAAATCCCATGTCTACTAAAAATACAAAATTAGCTGGGCCTGGTGGCTTATGCTGGTTGTCCCATGTACTTGGGAGGTTGAGGCAAGATAATCCCTTGAACCCAGGAGGCAGAGTTACTGTGAGCTGAGAACACACCATTGCATTCCAGCCTGGGCAACAAGAGAGAAACTCCACTAGAATGAATAAATAAATAAATAAAATAAATAGAAAAAAAATGATGAATCCTCTATTACCTTAATGATGTTACTAAACATAAAATGGAGGTAAAAGAGGTAGCCTTTGTCTTAACCATGAGAATCACTGGTTTCCCTAAATTTTCCAAGATGAGAGCACACACTAGAATGATACATAGAGAGAAAATAAACAGATACAATAAGTAATACGCAATTAAATTAAGTCTTTTGCATTTTTCAATAGCTTTACAAAATGGGATTCAATGGATATTCCTGACCCCAGTGAAAAAAGATAATATGACTAAATATTAGTTAAAATAGGATACTCAAATATTGAACCCATGTTGTAAGACCTAGGAGTGATTATCCCACTGCTTCTGGGTTCAACCCCAATTTTCTATACTCTTCTATTTTGAAAGAAGTATGACATCTCAGAGTGAATTGATGCCAGCTTTATTTTTTTTTTAATTGTATTTTAGGTTTTGGGGTACATGTGAAGAACATGCAATATTGTTGCATAGGTACACACATGGCAGTGTGATTTGCTGCCTTCCTCCCATTCACCTATATCTGGCATTTCTCCCCATGCTATGCTAGCTTTAATGGGGTGATCTCTCCCAATGTTACTGACATGGCTTACTCCATCCAATCAGCAAATGGTAAATATTAGGCTACTACAGATTTGATTATGTTTTTTCAGGCTTATTTTAACAGCTTCCTGGCCATGCTTTCCCTTTACCTCAAAGGAATTTTATGCACCACAACCTACCAATCGTGGGCACCTCAGCAGTCTTGCCTTTACACACAAAATTTGCAGGGAAGATCTCAACTTCATTCAACATCTTCCAGAACTGAACGTATGATTTACACTGATGACATTCTCCTCCATGGTAATCCATTTGAAACACTCATTCAGGCAGGCCATGAAAATACAAAGTAGTTTATACAAAGGGAATGGGTCATTATCCTCACACAGTGCAAGTCCCTTATTTGATAAAATGCCTGAAAATTATTTTGTAAATGAAAGCAACTCCCTCTCTGACACTGTGGAGAAACAGCTATTAAACCTCTCAATGCCCACAATGTGAAAAGAAGCCAAAGCCTTTAACCCTTTTTGGATTTTGGAGGAAACATATTCATCATTAATAGATTTTGCTTAAGGTCACTTACGCTATTAGTTCCAAACCCACACACCTTCAGTGGGGCCCCCTCCACAAAAGGCTTACAGGCTCTAAAGTGCAGTCCATCAGGCTCTCACAGGCACTGAGCCTGTAACCGTCCATACTCAGTTGCTCAGCGTGCCCTGGATTCTAGAAGCAGCACCGCGCTAGCTCAGCACAGGTACAGGAGGAATCCCTGTTACATCATAGAGTCAGATGATGGCCCTCTGCCATATTTGTTCTGCAGGAAGGGGTAGCCTGCCTACCTTGTTCTCAGTCACTGCTTTATGCCATCCATGGGTTTAGCAGATCACTGCCCTCTTAGGCCCATCAGCTACAGAGAGAACCTCCTTCCTACCCCCACCCCAGGATCAAATGAGAAACAGCAGAGGGGGTTTACACACTGTAAGGATGACATAACCATTGTCATGTGTGATGAGCTCAGTAGGGATTTACTACTTTTTATTGATTAATCAGGACATTCTTAATAAGCAACAGGACTCCAGTGTTGGTCAATGGATGAAACTTCTCAGAACTGGATCCCCTGACCAACATTCTGCCCAATATGCACAGTTTTATTAACTATGGGGTCATGACCTCGGAGTTACCTGCTTCAGAGTAAATACTTCTTGCCTCACAAATATCCAA
>NW_022447836.1:1046-1985 GCF_009761245.1 Sapajus apella | reverse complement strand
GGTGAGAGCGGGCATCCTTGTCTGGTGCCACATTTCAAGGGGAATGTTTCCAGTTTTTGCCCATTCAGTATGATATTGGCTGTTGGTTTGTCATAAATAGCTTTTATTATTTTGAGATACGTTCCATTGATACCTAGCTTACTGAGTGTTTTTAGCATAAAGGGCTGTTGAATTTTGTCAAAGGCCTTCTCTGCATCAATTGAGATAATCATGTGGTTTTTGTCTTTGGTTCTGTTTATGTGGTGAATTACGTTTATAGACTTGCGTACGTTGAACCAGCCTTGCATACCCGGGATGAAGCCTACTTGATCATGGTGGATAAGCTTTTTGATGTGCTGTTGCAATCGGCTTGTCAGTATTTTATTGAAGATTTTCGCATCTATGTTCATCATGGATATTGGCCTGAAGTTTTCTTTTCTTGTTGAGTCTCTGCCGGGTTTTGGAATCAGGATGATGTTGGTGTCATAAAATGATTTGGGAAGAATTCCCTCTTTTTGTATTGTTTGGAATAGTTTCAGAAGGAATGCTACCAGCTCCTCTTTGTATGTCTGGTAGAATTCAGCTGTGAACCCATCTGGACCTGGGCTTTTTTTGGGTGGTAAGCTCTTAATTGCTGCCTCAACTTCAGACCTTGTTATGGGTCTGTTTAGGGTTTCGGCTTCTTCCTGGTTTAGGCTTGGCAGGAGGCAAGTGTCCAGGAATTCATCCATTTCTTCCAGGTTTATTAGTTTGTGTGTGTAGAGTTGTTTGTAATAATCTCTGATGATGGTTTCAATTTCTGTGGAACCTGTGGTGATATCCCCTTTATCGTTTTTTATTGCATCAATTTGGTTATTCTCTCTTTTCTTTTTTATTAATCTGGCTAGTGGTCTGTCTATTTTGTTGATCTTTTCAAAAAACCAGCTCCTGGATTTATTGATTTTTTGAAGGGTTTTTTGA
>NW_022447836.1:0-946 GCF_009761245.1 Sapajus apella | reverse complement strand
GGCTTCTTCCTGGTTTAGGCTTGGCAGGAGGCAAGTGTCCAGGAATTCATCCATTTCTTCCAGGTTTATTAGTTTGTGTGTGTAGAGTTGTTTGTAATAATCTCTGATGATGGTTTCAATTTCTGTGGAACCTGTGGTGATATCCCCTTTATCGTTTTTTATTGCATCAATTTGGTTATTCTCTCTTTTCTTTTTTATTAATCTGGCTAGTGGTCTGTCTATTTTGTTGATCTTTTCAAAAAACCAGCTCCTGGATTTATTGATTTTTTGAAGGGTTTTTTGTGTCTCTATCTCCTTCAGTTCTGCTCTGATCTTAGCTATTTCTTGTCTTCTGCTAGACTTTGAGTTTTTTTTATCTTGCTCCTCTAACTCTTTCAGTTTTGACGATAGGGTGTCAGTTTTTGATCTCTCCTTGCTTCTCATGTGGGCACTTATTGCTATATATTTTCCTCTAGAGACTGCTTTAAATGTGTCCCAGAGATTCTCGTATGTTGTGTCTTCATTCTCGTTGGTTTCGAAGAACATCTTTATTTCTGCCTTCATTTCATTGTTAATCCAGTCAACATTCAAGAGCAAGTTGTTCAGTTTCCATGAAGCTGTGCGGTTCTGAGTTAGTTTTTGAATTCTGAGTTCTAACTTGATTGCACTGTGGTCTGAGAGACTGTTTGTTACGATTTCCGTTCTTTTGCATTTGCTGAGGAGTGATTTACTCCCAATTATGTGGTCAATTTTAGAGTAGGTGTGATGTGGTGCTGAGAAGAATGTATATTCTGTGGATTTGGCGTGGAGAGTTCTGTAAATGTCTATTAGGTTTGCTTGGTCCAGGTCTGAGTTCAAGTCCTGGATATCCTTGTTAATTTTCTGTCTGGTTGATCTGTCTAATGTTGACAATGGGGTGTTAAAGTCTCCCACTATTATTGTGTGGGAGTCTAAGTCTCTTTGTAAG
>NW_022447835.1:0-1986 GCF_009761245.1 Sapajus apella | reverse complement strand
AGGAGAATCGCTTGAACCTGGGAGGCAGAGGTTGCAGTGAGCTGAGACGGCACCACTGCACTCCTGCCTGGGCAACGGAGCAAGAATCTGTTTCAAAATAATTTTTAAAAAATATTGTTCAAATGAGAAAGAAGAACAAAAGATGGCCCCAGTAGGGGCTGGGCTTGTCTCTGGAAGGGAAGGGGCCTCAGGACGCCTCCAGTCTTCTGTGTGTATTTTCCTCTTGCTCTCAAGAAGGCCACGAGAGCTCAGCAGAGGGGACGCTCACGAGCTCTAGGGGAGAAGACCTGGCTTGGAGTCCCAGAGCCCTCATGCCCTCGCTGTGCAGCTTTCCATAGCTCACTCAGCCTCTCTGAGCCTTGGTGTCCTCATCTGTAATATGGGAGAACTCCTCCTTGAAGAATTTGTGTATGGAGGGAAACACGCAATAGAAGGCAAGCACCAAGCACATAAAAGGCACTTGGAAAATGTGACGCCCTTTTAGAAATTCCCGATGTCTTTTTTAACCACAGCCCTGGCTGTTGCATCAGAGTGGAGAGCTTGGATGGGAAACGTTACACCTTTGGGTGTTCGGAGGTGTGTGGAGACTTCCTACCCCAGCTTCGTGCATGAGTGTCTTCTACCAAGGCACTTCAACCCCTCCCCAGGCAGCCCGTGCTGGCCCAGTGCCGTCACTGTCACTGCCGTCACCACCGGCAGCCTGGGCTGACCTGGCCTGAAACCCAAAGTCCCCACAGTCTGTCTGCTGGCTTCTCCAAAGGGAGGGGCGCCCCACACCCTGGTATCTGCAGACCTGCCTTTCAAGGCACTGTGGCCCCCAGAGCAAAGGAGCCCGTTTTCCTTGGGCACGCAGCGAGGGCAGAGATTAGCTACCCGGTTGCTGGAAGGGATTTCTATGGCAGCAGGGATTTGGGTCTGTTTTGTTCACTCCTCTATCCCCAGCGCCTAGAACCGAGCCTGGCAGGGAACACGTGCTCCGTAAACGGCTGCTGAATGAATGAAGAGGAAGCTGCCATTTGCCGAGTAGTTGCTACGAGCCAGGCACTGCGCTAAGCCCATCCAACGCATCGTTTCATCAACTCCTCCTGCCCTTGCAGAAGGCGTGTCAGTCAGGGAGGTCTAAGTCATGCTGCAGTAACAAACAGCCCCCTCGATCTCCAGAGCTTGAAGTAACAAAAGTCCATCTCTTGCCCATGCTGCAGAAGCCAGCTTGGGCTCTGCTCCGTGGAGTCCTCATTCTGGGACTCAAGGTGATGCACCCACCAATGTCTCCGACACTGCCTGTCACTGCAGTAAAGGGGAAGCACTCTGGAGGTTCTTGCACCAGTAACTAAATGCTGCAGCCGAGAAGAGGGCCGAGTGATACTTCACTGTTAGCTCATCAGCCAAAATGAGTCACACGCCCCAGCCACACACACAGACAGGCAGGCCAGGAAGGACCATCCCCCATGTGCCCAGAAGGTAAAAGTTAGAACTCATGGCCACCACAGTGGTGTTTTTATTATCCTCATCTTTACAGATGAAGAAGTGGAGGCTCAGAGACGTTAAGGGACTTGCCCAAGGTCACACAGCTAGTGAATCATAGACCCGGGATTCAAACCCAGTTCTGTCTGACCCTAGAAGCTAGTGGCTGTTATCATTCGAAGCCCCTCAGTAGGATCTGCTGAGCCCTGCTCATGCGAAAACACCACAGTCAGCGAATCAGGTGGGTGAGGCACTTGGACCCACACACCTCTAGAAAGGGGTGGTTAGCCACAGATGTTTAGATTGAAATTACACACCCAAAAGGCAGAGGCAAATGCCACCCCAAAACTGACAGACTGAGTCTTGGCCAAGACGATTTCCTTTGGCCCATACGGTAATTTTTTTTTTTTTTTGAGACATGGTCTTGCTTTGGTGCCCAGGCTGGAATGCAGTGGCACAATCTCAGCTCACTGCAGCCTCCACCTCCTGGGCTCAAGCCATCCTCCCACCTCAGCCTCCCGA
>NW_022447834.1:0-1986 GCF_009761245.1 Sapajus apella | reverse complement strand
TTGTCGGCACCCTGGAGCAGCAGTTCTCTGTACAAAATACACCGGTCTGGGTGCCCTTTTGGCTGGCGATTGGAGCCACGGGAAGTTGCCTATTCGTCTGTTTAAAAAGGGGACTGAGCAGGGAACCAGGACAGTAGATTCCAGGGCAAAAAAAAAAAACAAAAACCGCCACAAACCTCAGTGTCGCTGTTTAAGCCAGAGCAGTGAGGGGCCTCAGGGGAAAACAAACAGACCCCGGCGCCTCTTCAACAGGCGACTGGAACACAAACTGAAAAAATGCTCTGAGGCAGGGAGCCAGGCGATCAGGCTCGGCTGGTCCCACCCCCACAAAAGAACAGCAATCAGAAGCTCTGGATTGAGAGTTTCACAGCAAGCACAGCTGAACCCGGGACTGTCCAGCTCTGTGGGGGAGGGGCGTCCGCCATTACCGAGGCAGCCCACCACGACGGAGGTAGTCGGCCAATGCTGAGGCAACCCGCCATTGCCGAGGCAACCCGCCATTGCTGAGGCAGCCCACCGTTGCCAAGGCAACCCGCCACAGCAGACAGACTCTGCCTTAACAGAGGTGGGCCACCATCACCAAAGCAGTTCTAACTACACCCATATAAACAGGACTGCAAGGAAGTTCACTCGGCAGCTGGGCGGAGCCCACAGCAGCTCAGCAAAGCCTCTACAGGCCGACAGTGACTAGGCTGCCTACTTGCTGGGCAGGGCAAGTCTGAAGGAAAAAAAAAGGAAGACAGCAGCATAACGGAAACTCATAAATAAAGCCCTAAATCCCTGGGACAGAGCACCTGGGAACAAAAAGTAGTTTATGAGTTCTGCTGCAGCAGACCTAAACGTACCTGCCCAGCAGCTCTGAATGAACAACAGAGCTCGCAGCTCACCATTTGAGCTCCTATAAAGAAGAGACCGTCTCCTCAAGCAGCTCCCTGACCCCTATATATCCAAAGAGACACCTCATAAAGGAGAGATCAGATTGACACTAGGCGGGTATCCTTCTGGGACAAAGATAGCAGAAGAAGAAAACTGTTAACAACCCTTACTGTTCAGCAGCTGCTGCAGGTAAACCCCAGGCAAGCAGGGCCTGGAGTTAACCTCAGCAGACCTACAGCAGAGGGGCCAGACTGTCAGAAGGAAAACCAAGAAACAGAAATAACCTCAACATCAACAAACAGAATGTCAATCTGAAAGATTTGAGACCCAATCTGAAAGCCAGCAACTACAAAGTCAACAGGTGGATAAATCCTTAAAGATCAGAAGAAACCAGCACAAAAAGGATGAAAACACCCGAAACCAGAACACCTCTCCTCCTAAAAGGGATCACAACTCCTCACCAGCAAGGGAACAAGGTTGGAGGGAGAACGAGTGTGATGAAATGACAGAATCAGATTTCAGAAGGTGGGTAGTAAGAAACTTCTGTGAACTTAAAGAACATGTTCTAACCAAATGCAAAGAAGCTAAGAACCTTGAAAAAAGATTTGATGAAATGCTAATGAGAATGGACAAAATAGAAAGGAATATAAGTGAATTGATGGAGCTGAAAAACACAACACGAGAACTTCGTGAAGCATGCACAAGTATCAACAGCCGAATTGACCAAGCAGAAGAAAGGATATCAGAAGTCGAAGATCAACTCAATGAAATAAAATGGGAAGGCAAGACTGGAGAAAAAAGGGTAAAAAGGAATGAACAAAATCTCCAAGAAATGTGGGACTATGTGAAAAGACCTAATCTATGTTTGATTGGCGTACTTGAATGCGACAAAGAGAATGAATTCAAGCAGGAAAATACTCTTCAGGATATTATCCAGGAAAAATTCCCCAACCTAGCAAGGCAGGCAAACATTCAAGTCCAGGAAATATAGAGAACACCACAAAGATATTCGTCAAGAAGAGCAACCCCGAGGCACATAATCGTCAGGTTCACCAGGGTTGAAATGAAGGAGAAAATACTAAGGGCAGCCAGAGAGAAAGGTCGGGTTAC
>NW_022447833.1:0-1986 GCF_009761245.1 Sapajus apella | reverse complement strand
AAAAAAAAAAAAAAAAAAAAAAAGACAAGGTCTTAGAAGACAAAAACAAACGAAACCCAAAACCATGAAGGCTGTTCGAATATAAACATGCAGACATGCATACATACCCACACATGTCTTGGATATTAGCTTTTTAATTAAGCTGACTTTTAACCATTGAGCTCTTTATAAAAAGTTTTGTTCAAATCTTATTACCATATTTCAGCTAGGACAATATGCTGCTAAACTAACAATGATAGCACAAATTATACAATTTCTGAGCATTCTAAGTGTATGCAGAAATTAACACCAGCCGGTTGTTAAATGCTAAGGTAAGTCATTTTAAAAGGAATTTCCAAGACAGAATCCCAAACACAGTTTCTTATCTAGTGATGGCTCTCAGGCTGTAAACTGCTCTCTACCATCCTAAACGCAGGAAAAAAACTCATTTTCCCTGTTGGAAGCTAGTGCAAACTGCATAAAGGAGTTACCTGCCTTCCATCATCATGGAAGCAGGAAAACTTGGGCTGGACATGGTGGCTCATGCCTATAATCCCAGTGCTTTGGGAGGCCGAGGCTGGCAGATCACAAGGTCAGGAGATCGAGACCATCCTGGGTATTTAATTAAAAATAATAATAATAATAATAATAAATAAATAAAAAATAAAAAGGAAAACTTGCCTTCCTGTTGGAAGCAAGTAAAACTCCAAGAAAAAGAGTAGTTGTAAAGCAAAATAAACTTTAAATCTCGACCAAATTTTGGGAAATCAGGGATTCTCTGGAGACGGTGCTCTCAGACCTCAGCAATTGTCCTATTGGTTTGAGCCATAAAGTTAGCTCATGCTAGTACCAGTCACTGATAGGAGATTTGTCAAAGGTCAGGGGCATCTCCATTCAGAATCCCCTGTGGTTACCACAATGTGAACCCAGAAAATCTGAGACAGGTGTCAGTTTACTTAGAAAGTTTATTTTGCCAAGGTTGAGGACACACCCATGACACAGCCTCAGGAAGTCCTAACGACATGTGCCCAAGGCGGTCCGGGCACAGCTTGGTTTTTATATTTAGGGAGATGTGAGACATCAATCACTATATGTAAGAAGTACATTGGTTCCATCTGGAAAGGCGGGGCAACTTGAAGCAAAGGCAGGAAGACTAGAAGCAGGGAAGGAGCTTTCAGGTCACAGATGGGTGATACGCAAATGGTTACATTCTCTGGAGTCTCTGATTAGCCTTTCCAAAGGAGATATGCATCTATCTCAGTGAGCAGAGGAGTGACTTTGAATAGAAACGGGAGGCAGGTTTGCCCTAAGCAGTTCCAAGCTTGAGTTTTCCTTAATGGTTTTGGGGGCCTAAGATATTTTCCTTTCACAAAGTCAACAAATGCTTTGAAGTAATAAAACATTATCACTACTCTTAAGGAGCTGATCATTTAGTTGGGGATACAGTGCTAAGTCACTGGAACAGTAAAAGGACAATTCAAGAGTGGTTATTAAGTAATCAGTTGTATAATGTGTGATTTAGATTAATTAAAATTAAATAAGAAAAAAAAAAAGACTGCAGTTTTCTGTCAAGTAGGCTTTCCTCTTCTAGAATCTTTTAGGCATTATGTGAAGTGAGAAAATAAGTCTAGGTTGAGGTTAATTATATGAACATATTAATTTACAGTTTTCCTTATTAAACATAGACTGACATACTTAGTGACAAAATCTCACAAATCCTTTAAGGACTAGCCCGAACTCTCTCAAAAAAATACTCTAAAAACCCATGTTAGAGGCCGGGTGCTATGGCTTATGCCTGTAATCCAAGCACTTCGGGATGCCAAGGTGGGCAGGTCACCTGAGGTCAGAAGTTCAAGACCAGCCTGGCCAACATGGCACAGGCCTGTAATTCTGTAATCCCAGCTACTTAGAAGGCCAAGGCAGGAGAATCACTTGAACCCGGGAGGCAGAGGTTTCAGTCAGCCAAGATCTCGCCACTGTACTCCAGCCTGACAGATAAAACAAAAA
>NW_022447832.1:1143-1987 GCF_009761245.1 Sapajus apella | reverse complement strand
ATGAGTATAGCAGCAACAACAGCAAAAATTAAGTTGAGGATTCTGGTTAGTTTGGGCTCATAAAGTTATCAAAGTCTTACCAAATTTTACTTTAAATCAAAGTGAATGAAATTAAATCTATATCCCCTAGTCTAATTCCCTTTAGTGAGACTGCATTCTTTCAACAGCTATTAGAGAAACATTTTTTTGCTCACACATTTTCAAAGAAGTTTCTGGAGCTTCCAATACACAGGCCATCATTTAAACTATAAGAATTCAGAAGCAGAAATTCTACTCACAATTGAACTTCGCTGAGTTGGCTGACATGGTGTTTTAAATTCTAATTCTACTCTAGAGCAAACCCAGATTGAAAAGCTGAGGACAAGTCATATGTATTGTTTGTACTGGGAGGCTGCATCATTAGCAGAGCCTGTGATACACAATGGCAAGTTCTGTTTAAGATGTTTCTGATCTGGGAGTTTTTCCTAGCGTTCTTCCATTAGACGATATGTAGCAGTGTTCACAAACTCTGAGTGGCATTGACATTAATTTCTAGTAATGTTTAGAAACATTTGTAAAATTTCTAAACATTATTAGAAATTAACAATGGGGTCCCATCCTCCAGCATACAATGTGCATGCCAAATCAATGACCATTATTTGATGCACTATCCCCCGAAGAAAAACATATACGGGTCTCAGAATTAAGGCATGGAAGCCACAATGGCTCCTGTTACTATCATCCCCTGTAACCCACTTCTGGAATGCGTGCTTCCCATTTCCACAATTCTGGCCACCACAGGTGTAGAGAATTCTTCTACCAGCAGATAGAAAATACAGCTGCCCCTTCAACATTTTGTGCACCC
>NW_022447832.1:195-1043 GCF_009761245.1 Sapajus apella | reverse complement strand
AATAGGGATAATTGCCATCCTGGAAAAGGTACATGGCCTAGTCATCAGGAGGAAAGCTGCTATTCCACATTGGAGAAGTGAGCAATCAGCTTAACTCCAAGGTGGTTGGCACACATTAGTATTCCATCATCTAATTTTAATCATAAACCCATAATTGCCATAGCCATAGCCTAAGAAAAGTAAACATGAACTTGGTCCCCACAGGAAGGAAGTTGTGGACTACCCACAAAGTTAGCATCCTTCTACCATTGTAAGAACTAAGCTGAAGGGCTCTAGAATGAATCAGAGAGTTTAGCCTAGAGCTTTGCCTCCCCAGTAGCAGCTGGGGCTGTAATTTGTCCTACTAACCTTTTTCCCTTATAACCTTACAAGTTTCTCCAAAGAGAAAGTCGCATCAGAGTCCTAAAGGAGCCACCCCGAGAAATTATATGAGACAAAACGGCCACAGAAATATGGAGGAATTGTCATGAATGCTGCAGTGCCCAGATCTCTCTGCCCTATTCCCTTCAAGACTCAAGGACATATACCCCGAGCTGGGTATGACCTCGCTGAAAGAGATTACCTCTTCTCCAGTAAATCCCTACCTAAGTACTGGGGATAAACCACCAGCTCCTCTCCCCAAAGAGGAGCAACTCTGCAAGGCTACCCAAGCTTCAGGGCTCCCTATGGAGTCAGCTGCATCCCTGTTGTGATGCATCGCAGCCCCAATTCTTCCTCTGCCCAACCCTAATTCATTCCTTTCCCCACACCCCAAGTGCTGAGCCCAAGACCACTCCCTAAGAAACGTCCTTCACACTCATTTCCATCTGAGTCTGTTCTCTGCGGTAGTCAATCTACAACAAATTTTA
>NW_022447832.1:0-95 GCF_009761245.1 Sapajus apella | reverse complement strand
CTGCATCCCTGTGGTGATGCATCACAGCCCCAATTCTTCCTCTGCCCGACCCTAATTCATTCCTTTCCCCACACCCCAAGTGCTGAGCCCAAGTC
>NW_022447831.1:0-1987 GCF_009761245.1 Sapajus apella | reverse complement strand
ATATGGCTGGAAATATCTCTTCCCAGATTCTCGAAAGAACGGGTTTCTGAACTGCGACATTCACACATCTGTTTAACTCTGTAAGTTGAACATACACCTTGACAATATTTCTGCTACATAGCTCCGTTTTCGCTTTAGAGCCACATATTTCTCATTAAACCCTATCCTCCCAATAACCCAGGAATATCCAAACGCAGCTTTTAGAAGAAACCTGTTTCTAACTCGCTGAATCTAAACATAGATGCAACTTCCTAATGTGAACGAACACACAGTGGAGCAGTTTGAAAGAGACGTTTATCGTATGATTTAGATGCGATCTTAAAGCTAATTCTTAAGAGTCAGTATATGGCTGGAAATACCTCTGTCCAGATTCTCCAAAGAAAGGGTTAGTGAACTGCGACATTCACACAATTGTTTAACTCTGTAAGTTTAATATACACCTTGACAATCATTCTGCTGCATACCTCCGCTTTTGTTTTAGAGCCAGATATTTCTCATTACACCCATTATTCCCATTCACTCAGGAATATCCAAACGCAGCTTTCAGAAGAAACGTGTTTGTAACTCGCTGAATCTAAACATAGATGCAACTTCCGAAGGTGAACGAACTCATAAGAGAGCAGTTTGAAAGAGACGATTCTCCTGTGGTTTAGACGTGATCTTACCGCTAATTCGGAGGAGCCTGTATATGGTTGGAAATCCCTCTTTCCAGATTCACCAAAGAAAGGTTTTCTGAACTGCTACATTCACATATCTGTTTAGTTCTCTAAGTTGAATATACACCTTGACAATCATTCTGCTACATAGATCTGTTTTTGTTTTAGAGCCCGATATTTCTCATTACACCCTATATCCCATTCACTCAGGAATATCTAAACGCCGCTTTTTGAAGAAACGTGTTTCTATCTCGCTGAATCGAAACATAGATGCAACTTCCTAAGGTGAACGAACACACAGCGGAGCAGTTTGAAATAGACGTTTCTAATGTGATTTAGACGCGATCTTATAGCTAATTCTTAGGAGTCTGTATATTGCTGGAAATATATCTTTCCAGATTATCCAAAGAAAGGGTTATTCAACAGCTACATTCACACAATTGTTTAACTCTGTAAGTTTAATATACACCTTGACAATCATTCTGCTACATAGGTCCGTTGTTATTTTAGAGCCAGATATTTCTCATTAAACTGTATACTCCCATTCACTCAAGAATACCTACACGTAGCTTTTAGAAGAAACGTGTTTCTAACTCGCTGAATCGAAACATTGATGCAACTACTTAAGGTGAACGAACACAGAGTAGAGCAGTTTGAAAGAGAAGATTCTCCTGTGGTTTAGACGCGATCTTAAATCTAATTCTTATGAGCCTGTATAAGGCTGGAAATATATCTTTCCAAATTCTCCAAGGAAATGGTTTCTGAACTGCTACATTCACACATCCGTCTAACTCTATAAGTTGAATACACACCTTGATAATCATTCTTCTACAAAGCTCCGTTTTTGTTTTAGAGCCAGATATTTCTCATTACAAACTATACTCCCAATAACCCAGGAATATCCAAACGCAGCTTTTAGAAGAAACCTGTTTCTAACTCGCTGAATCTAAACATAGATGCAACTTCCTAATGTGTACCAAGCACGGCAGAGCAGTTTGAAAGAGACGTTTCTCCTGTGGTTTAGGCGCGATCTTACTGCTAAAACTTATGAGCCTGTATATGGCTGGAATTATCTCTTTCCAGATACTCCAAAGAAAGTGTTTCTGAACTCCTACTTTCACACATCTGTTTAACTCTGTAAGTTGAACATACACCTTGACAATCATTCTGCTGCATAGCTCCGTTTTTGTTTTAGAGCCAGATATTTCTCATTACACCCAATACTCCCATTCACTCAGGAATATCCAAACGCAGCTTTTTGGAGAATCGTGTTTCTAACTCGCAGAATCTAAACATAGATGCAACTTCCTAAGGTGAACGAACACACAGTT
>NW_022447830.1:0-1987 GCF_009761245.1 Sapajus apella | reverse complement strand
TCACAATCTAATTGCAAAGGCATGTGCATGCCCTTCTCCAGATCACAGATTATATCATGACACAACACACCATTTCGAATCTTGGACCTTTAATTAATATCCTACTAGAAGCAAAAAAAAAAGTGTTTTCTTTTTATAACTTACTGTCGTTAGTCCTGTTTATGTTTTAGATGCAATGGAGAACTTTATAACAATTCTTTACATCTTTGCAGACAGTGATTCATTCCCCTTAATCTCACCTCTATTGTTCCTTCAGCTCTTTCAACCTCCTTAGTCTTCCTGCACACCTCGATTTTAATGTTCACTAGCTTTACTCAATGTCCCTGCTAAATTCAGTGATCATCACTGACCAACATTTTCCTCATTAGCTGCCAATTTGATTTATACACAAATATATTATTCATATAGCCAGGGATTGAGAGGTTTTCATTCTTTTTTAGAAAAAATTATATTCCTGGGCCAGGCATGGTGACTCGCGCCTGTAATCCCAGCCCTTTAGGAGGCCGAGGTGGGTGGATCACGAGGTCAGGAGTTTGAGACCAGCCTGGCCAATATGGTTAAACCCCATCTCTACTAAAAATACAAAAATAGCCAGGTGTGGAGGCACACACCTGTAATCCCAGCTACAGAGGAGGCTGAGGCAGAAGAACCACTGGAACCTGGGAGGCAGAGGTTGCAGCACTGAGCTGGGAACGTGCCACTGCACTCTAGTCTTGGTAACAGAGCGAGATTCCGTCTCAAAAAAAAAAAATTACATTCATATTCTTTAGTCTTTATAACAATGCCCTGAAAGTAGTTATTATTTTAATCTCCATTTTATATAAAAGGAAAACTGGAAGCTTCAAAAGGCCATGTAACTTGGTCCAAGTCAGACAGCTCCTAGGCAATACAGCTAAATTTGAAACCCGGGGGACTGGACTTCAAAGCCTGTGCTCCTAAACACTATGGCAGACTGCCACCATATTATACCATTAACTCATCATTATAAATGGACAATAATCTCAAAAATTAACTAAATATTTAATTGTGACAGTCATGATAATTAAATTCTTAGTTATGTTTCTGTCACACTTTTATGTGCTTGAATGCAAAGATGTGTGTATGTATGTATGCACATCTTCGTGACCATAGCTCTGAATGTGATACGACACTCTCATGTCACAGGGGTTAATTCTTCTAGCTTTCTGCCATGTCCACACCAAACAAGCCCATCTATTATGTATTAATACAATTATTAGAACTTTTTTCAGGATAAGGCTTAAACATAGGGCTTTCTGACTCTATCACAGAACACTGCCAGACCTATTAATTATTGTTTGAGCAAGCCTTAAAAGGGGCAATGCTTCCTCCTAGAAGTATTCCTATTTAGCTCATATTTATCATCTTCTCCAAAGACTATTTCAGGCGATTTTCTTTCAAATGCTTTATTGCCATTGAGACACATTGGTTCTTGGTAAGACTCACTCTACCAATCTGAAAATCCTACTTTTAAAAAAAGTGGAGTTATTCTGCAATAATACATTCTAAGTAAATTAACAGTGACAAATAGTTTCAGTCATTTTCTTCTAAGAGCCAAATTTTGTTTTCTAAATATTTGCAAATCATCAATTTAATCATTCATTCATTCTAGAATTTTGTCAAGAATAAATACTAAGCTTCTTGTTGAAAAATTTCATAATCTGTTCTTTCCCCCTTTTAGAAATTCAGACAACTCAAGCTCATCTTAAATGCCTTGGTAGCTCTCTCATTTTATCCATGGTTTATTAAAAATTACAATGTCTCTAAGAACACATCTGTTAGTTTCTTCAATATGCAGTATGTCCAGTTCTGAACATTTATCATCTTATAGCTGCTATTGAGTGCACTTTTGTGATGCTTCCATTTCTGGTAGGTGCCACCTCCCAGCAGAGACTGCCATGTGTAATTTATCAAGTATGAAGACACTAAGACAAGAGAAAGGGGAAGCCAGTTGTAAAGGAGCAGTCAG
>NW_022447829.1:0-1987 GCF_009761245.1 Sapajus apella | reverse complement strand
ATGAAGGTCAGATTAAACTTCTGTGTTGGGTCCATTTTCGTCTTGACACAACACTAGGCTTCTCCTGGATCTTTGAAACCCAGCAGAAACTGATGACCGGCAAATTCAAATTGCTACAAGGTAGCCTGGAAAGCTGAAAACGGGAGCTCCAGGGAATGGTGGCAGAACCGACTTAAACCGACGTAAAATATAGTTTCGGCTTCCTCTTAAAACACAGACGAGCCAATCTTCCAGGATATTTGAATGTTAATGATCCAATGATTAGAGGATTAAGGATCCAAATGATTAAAGGCTAATGGGTGTAGTTTAGACTGGTAGGGTAGTTCTTCATCTGATTTGCATTAAAATAACGTCTACGTCATATCTGCTAGAAAATGTATAAAAAGCCTCCTTTTCGTGGCTCTCTCTCCCTAAGGCTGCCTTACATTTAAGTTGCTTTTTTCTTGTTGCTTTTTGTTTTCCCAAACTCTACTCCTGGAGATGGCTTCTGTTTTGTGAACTGGGCTTAAGTGTTCTAGTGCTGGAAGAATGGCAGCTTTTACCGACCCCCACCCCCACGACTGCCCATAAACTCCCAATTAAGGTAGTTGAGAAAGTTTTCTTTTTTTTTTTTTTACTATTACAAAAGTTTATTTAGCAAAAAGTCTAATATGAAAATGTACATGACCTAATTTTTACATCATAGTAAAACAGGCCCTATGGAGAGAGGACATGGGTTTCTCTGCTGAACAGCCATTATTTATACTCGTTCCAAGGCTTCTGACATGATGATACTATTTCCTCGTATTACCACCATTCCAATATTGTTCTGTTGTCCGCTAGTCGCCATCTCCACACGTTCATCTATCACAAGATTCATAAAGGGATCAAATCCCCGCAATATTCCTTGGACATGTCTGCCACCATTTAATTTCAATGATAACTTCTTGTCCATAAATTTTTTCAACTCGGGAGGGTGAGCTTTGCTCATGATGGCTACTCCGCGGGCACACAGAGGCCTTGGAAAGGAATGCGAGAAAGTTTTCTTAAAAGTTTTCCTTATCTAAATCGTCTGAAACCTTTGCTGCTACTAAGGAAGAAGAGAGGAAAAATGAACAAGTATCTGTTATGAACACTTAAATAGCTTGATATATCAGGGACATGTATTATTGATCATTTTCTAAACTATAAACTTCACAGTACCTAAGATTTCTGAGCAGCTGAAATTAACTGAACCTACAAATTGCTACACCCTCCCCACAAGAAAATGCTTGTAAATTGTAGCAAAGCACACCAACATTTAACCACTGATTGTCTGCAGGAGGTGGAAGAACAAGTCCCCAGCTGCCCTTCTCATCTTTTTCCCTCTTATTCAAATATGCACCCTTCCCCATTCTCTCTTTAGATGGAAACCAGGGGAAAATTGTCAAAGGCAATCGTTTGTGTTTGGTAAAAAGCAAAAATTGAAGTTATGATTAAGAAATATTTTTGGCTGGGTGTGATGGCTCACGCCTGTAATCCAAGCACTTTGGAGGCCAAGGCAGGCAGATCGCCTGAGGTCGGGAGTTCAAGACCAGCCTGACCAACAAGGTGAAACCCGGTCTTTTTTTTTAAAAAAAAAAAAGTGTGGCCTACAACAAGCACCTGGTTAACTTAGATAGCCAAATCCTGAGCTCCCACCCAGCCCTACTGAATCAAAGGGTGGGGCACAGCAGTCAATGCTTTAACAAGCCTCCCAGGCAATTCTGCCCTTGATTTTCCCAGAAGACAGAACAAGCCCCGGGTGATTCTGATGAGTGCTACAGTTAAGCAGCCCTGCTTTATGGCACTATGAACTTTCCACTCCAGCTGTTCTGCTCTTGGCTGATCTCCCTCTTCTCTCATATCAGTCTCCAAGAATTCCACTGGAGAGATAAGTTTAAAAAAAACCCATTGAAGGGGGTTTAGGATTAGGAGGTGAGACAACAAAAAGGGTTGAAATAGACTCTAAATTTATTTATTTTTTTTT
>NW_022447828.1:964-1988 GCF_009761245.1 Sapajus apella | reverse complement strand
TTTAGAGCCAGATATTTCTCATTATATCCTATACTCCCATTCACTCAGGAATATCCCAACGCAGCTTTTAGAAGAAACGTGTTTCTAACTCGCTGAGTCTAAACTTAGATGCAACTTCCTAAGGTTAACGAACACAAAGCAGAGCAGCTTGAAATAGACTTTTCTCCTGTATTTCAAGCGCAGTCTTATTGCTAGTTCTTATATGCCATTATATGGCGAGAAATATTTGTTTCTAGATTCTCCAAATAAAAGATTTCTGAACTGCTGCACACACACATCAGTTTACCACTGTAAGTTGATTGTGCAGCTTGACAACTATTCTAGATAGCTCTGTTTTTGTTTTAGAGCAAGATATTTCTCATTCCCGCCTATACTCCCGTTCACTCTGGAATATCCAAACGCAGCTTTCAGAAGAAATGTTTTTATAACTCGCTGAATCTAAACATAAATGCAACTTCTTAAGGTGAATGAACACAAAGCAGAGCAGCTTAAAATATACGTTTCTAATGTGTTTTGAACGCAGTGTTACAGCTAATTCTTATATGTCCGTATATGGCTGGAAATATCTGTTTCGAGATGCCCCAGAGAAAGGATTTCTGAACTGCTGCACATACACATCAGTTCAATTCTGGAAGTTGACTGTGGAGCTTGACAACCATTCTGCTAGATAGCTCCATTTTTCTTTTAACGCAAGGTATTTCTCATTAGAGCCCATACTCCCATTCACTCTGGAATATCCAAACGCATCTATTAGAAGAAACGTGTTTCTAACTCGCTGAATCTAAACCTAGATGCAACTTCCTAAGGTGAACGAACACAAAGCAGACCAGTTTGAAATACACGTTACTCCTGTGTGTTTTTTTTTCCCCCATTTATTTATTTTATTGCATTTTAGGTTTTGGGGTACATGTGAAGAACATGCAAAATTGTTGCATAGGAACACACGTGGCAGTGTGATTTGCTGCCTTCCTCCTCATCACTTACATCTGGCATTTCTCCCCTTGCTATCTCTCCCCAGCTTCCC
>NW_022447828.1:0-864 GCF_009761245.1 Sapajus apella | reverse complement strand
CTGCTAATTCTTATATGCGTGTGTATGGCTTTGAATATCTGTTTCTAAATTCCCCAAGAAAGATTTTCTGAACTGCTGCACACACACACATCAGTTTAACTCTTTAAGTTGATTGAACAGCTTGACAACCATTCTGCTGGATAGATCCATTTTAGTTTTAGAGCAAGATATTTCTCATTACAGCCTATACCCCATTCACTATGCAATTTCCAAACGCAGCTTTTAGAAGAAATGTGTTTCTAACACGCTGAATCTAAACATACATGCAACTTCCTAAGTTGAACGAACACACAGCAGAGCAGTTTGAAATAGACATTTCTCCTGTGTTTTAAACGCAGTTTTAATGCTAATTTATATATTCCTGTATATGGCTGTAAATATTTGTTTCTAGATTCTCCAAAGAAAGGATTTCTGAACTGCTGCACACACACGTCAGTTTAACACTGTAAGTTGGTTGTGCAGCTTCACAACTATTCTAGATAGCTCTGTTTTGTTTTAGAGCAAGATATTTCTCATTCCCTCCTATACTCCCATTCACTATGGAATATCCAAACTCAGCTTTCAGAGCAAATGTTTTTCTAACTAGCTGAATATAAACATATAGGCAACTACCTAAGTTGAATGAACACAAAGCAGAGCAGTTTGAAATATACGTTTCTAATGTGTCTTGAACACAATGTTAAGGCTAATTCTCTTATGCCTGTGTATGGCTGGAAATATCTATTTCTAGATTCCCCAGAGAAAGGATTTCTGAATTGCTGCACATAGACGTCAGTTTACTTCTGATAGTTGATTGTACAGCTTGACAACCATTCTGCTAGATAGCTCCGTTTTTGTTTTAGCGCAAGATATTTCTCATTACAG
>NW_022447827.1:0-1988 GCF_009761245.1 Sapajus apella | reverse complement strand
AGAAAGGTTTTGTGAACTGCTACATTAACATATTTGTTTACCTCTCTAAGCTGAACATACACCTTGACAATCATTCTGCTATATAGCTCCGTTTTTGTTTTAGAGCCTATAATTTCTCATTGCACCCGATAATCCCATTCACTCAGGATTATCCAAACGCGGCTATTTCGAGAAACGTGTTTCTATCTCACTGATTCTAAACATAGATGCAACTTCCGAGGGTGAACGAACAGACAACGGAGCAGTTTGAAAGAGACGTTTCTCCTGTGATTTACATGCGCTCTTAAAGCTAATTCTTAGGAGCCTGAACATGGCTGGAAATATCCCTTTCCAGATTCTCCAAAGAAAGGGTTTCTGAACTGCTACGTTCTCACAATTGTTTAACTCTGTAAGTTTAATATACACCTTGACAATCATTCTGCTACATAGCTCCGTTTTTGCTTTAGAGCCAGATATTTCTCCTTACACCCTATACTCCCAATAACCCAGGAATATCCAAACGCAGCTTTTAGAAGAAACCTGTTTCTAACTCGCTGAATCGAAACATAGATGCAACGTCCCAAGGTGAACGAACAGAGAGCAGAGCAGTTTGAAAGAGACGTTTCTCCTGTGGTTTAGACTCGGTCTTACTGCTAATTCTTATCAGCCTGTTTATGGCTGGAAGTATCTCTTTCCAGATTCTCCAAAGAGCGTGCTATTCATTGCTACATTCACACAATTGTTTAACTCTCGAAGTTTAATATACACGTTGACAATCATTCTTTTCCATAGGTCCGCTTTTGTTTTAGAGCCAGATATTTCTCATTACACCCTATACTCCCAATAACCCAGGAATATCCAAACACAGCTTTTAGAAGAAACCTGTTACACACTCGCTGAATCTAAACATAGATGCAACTTTCTAATGTGAACCAAAGACAGCAGAACAGTTTGAAAGAGACGTTTCTCCTGTGGTTAGACGCGGTCTAACCACTAAATCATATGAGCCTGTATATTGCTGGAATTATCTCTTTCTAGATTCTCCAAAGAAAGTGTTTCGGAACTGCTACATTCTCACATCTGTTTAAGTCTGTATGTTGAACATACACCTTGACAATAATTCTGCTACATAGCTCCGTTTTTGTTTTAGAGCCAGATATTTCTCTTTACACCCTATACTCCCATTCACTCAAGAATGTCCAAGCGTCTCTTTCTGGAGAAACGTGTGTCTGACTCGCAGAATCTAAACATAGATGCAACTTCCTAAGTTGAACGAACAGACAGTTGAGCAGTTTGAAAGAGACGTTTCTCATATGACTTATATGCGATCTTAAAGCTAATTCTTAAGACTCTATATATAGCTGGAAATATCTCTTTCCAGATTCTCCAAAGAAAGGGTTAGTGAACTGCTACATTCACACAATTGTTTAACTCTGTAAGTTTAATATACACCTTGACAATCATTCCGCTACACAGCTCCGCTTTTGTTTTAGAGCCAGATATTTCTATTTTAACCCATTATTCCCATTAACTCAGGAATATCGAAACGCAGCTTTTAGAAGAAACGTGTTTCTAACTCGCTGAATCTAAACATACATGCAACTTCCGAAGGTGAATGAACTGATAAGAGAGCAGTTTGAAAGAGACGATTCTCCTGTGGTTTAGACGCGATCTTACCGCTAATTCTTAGGAGCCTGTATATGGCTGGAAATATCTCTTTCCAGATTCTCCAAGGAAAGGTTTTCTGAACTGCTACATACACATATCTGTTTAACTCTCTAAGTTGAATATACACCTTGACAAACATTCTGCTACGTAGCTCCGTTGTTGTTTTAGAGCCCGATATTTCTCATTACACCCTATACTCCCATTCACTCAGGAATATCCATACGCCGCTTATTGGAGAAACGTGTTTCTAACTCGCTGAATCTAAACATAGATGCAACTTCCGAAGGTCAACGAACACACAGCGGAGCAGTTTGAAAGAGACGTTTCTAATGTGATTTAGA
>NW_022447826.1:0-1988 GCF_009761245.1 Sapajus apella | reverse complement strand
TCCCAGCCCTGTGGGAACTGCCCAGGCTGGCACCACTGCCCAGCACCGCCAGCTGCATTTCCCAGGTGAGGCCCTCACTGTGTCCGGGCTCCTGTCAGTGTCCTGGGTGACTGTGTGAGTCTGACCCTCAGGACGGGGTTCCTGCAGCCCGAGGGAATACGAGGCACCTTACTGGACTTCCAGACTCAGGACTGATCCTTGGACACCACTTGAGCCTTCAGGGCTGGCCTCCCTCTTAGCCTCCTCCTGGGCAGACCCAGCCTCTTCCGTCTGCAGCTCTGCTGCCCCCTGCTGGTGAGAAAGACGGAGCCCAGGAGCTTCCCTCCTCTAGGTGACCCCAGAATGCCTGCCACCTGGGAGGGCAGGGATCATGGAATTAGGCGTCTGTGCCACATGTGAACCCCTCTGGCTCCACACAGAGAGGTGGCATATATGGTTGTGAGGAGGTGGGGCGGGTGCAATTCAGAGTGGAGTAAGATGCGATTTCTTGAAACTCCCTGCAATGACTTCTGTGAAGAGGGGTCTGCACAGTGTCGGAGATGGGGATGCATTTAGGGTGAGGACATCCCTAAAAACAGCAGCGACGGCACCTGTCAGGCAGCTTCTTCTCAGGCAATGCCTGCATTTGAAGAGCTGGGAATTGTTGCACGTGCAAGGACCACAACATACACACAAGCAAATGGAAGCTGTCCCTGTCCTGGATGAGAAATCACAGAGCAGGTTTCCTTTTGAACTTCGTGGTGAGAAATGAGAGGAGCTGAGAGAGAGGAATTCTCAAGGCTGTGCTGCAGGAAGCCCCTGGAACAGGGTGAGGAAGCATCTTCAGAATAAGGGAGAGCCAGAGAGCCAGGGGGAAGTTTGGGTCTCAATTCCCCAGGAACTTGGACCACTGTGGGAAGTGCCACCTCTCCTTTATGAGCTGCAGTAATAACCAGCCTCGTCCTCAGCCTGGAGCCCAGAGATGGTCATGGAGCCTGTGTTTCCAGACTTGGAGCCAGAGAAGCCATCAGGGACCCCTGAGACCTGAATACTGACACCGTAAATCATGGGTCTGAGAGCTGTGTCACCTGTTGTTTTGGGGCCAAGAGCAGAAAGGCTCTGCAGCAGGTGCAGGCAGAGGTGTGAGTGTCCTGCTGTTGGGTCACAGAAACTAGCAGACTCCACCATAACAGGGGATTGGCCACAGGAACTGAAACCTTGTGCTTAAGGCAAAGCTTCAGAGGAGAATCCTACTGTAGACCCATGGGATTAGCAACAAGTCTATGTCATGTGCAGTAGAGAATTGTTTACATTTTGGAAACAACTCCTTCTGTATTTATAGGCTTTGTTACATCCAGAACCACATGGGACAGCAGTGACCACACAACCAGACCTGCGAGATCCCCCCAGTCATGAGCTCAGGCAGGGCACGAAATGATGCACAGTGAGACGGATGTGGCTCACGTAGGATGGAGCCAGAGCAGGGCCCAAGGGCACTGTCTTCCGCACAAGCTGGTTCTCCTCCCTATTGTCCCAGTGCCTCTTCCTGGGTTCACACTTACATCGTCTGGTGGAGATGGGTTTCCTACACCAGGGTACTCAACAGCACCTGTCACCTGTAAGAGTCCTGACCAGCCCTGTCCAATAACGGTGTGACACGATCCTCCTGTGACCCCTAGTGTCTAGTCAACACATTAAAAATGAAAAGGTAAGACAAGGAAATTAGAATAAATAGTAGATTTCATTTAAGTCAATAAAGCAAAATCCTATCATTTTTACATGTTATCAGCATGAAATTATGAGATATATTACGTAGATTTTCATGTGTGTTGTTATTATTATTTTTCAGGAGATTAACTATTTGTGAGCCATGTAGTTGATGGGGAGGGGAATGGGTTTTCTGCTGACCAGGGTGGCCTGTAGTGGCTTTTGATATGACAAGTGACCTGTGTTTTATGTCGATCATCATATCTTCATATCTGGTTGGGGCTGTAGAAAGGAGTGACATT
>NW_022447825.1:0-1988 GCF_009761245.1 Sapajus apella | reverse complement strand
AGCTGCCCGGGGCAACGCGCAGGTGAGGGCGTCCAGGCCTCATCCCGAGGGAGCAAGAGAACCCCTCAACATTCCAGAGCTTTGACTCCCAAAGCAAGGCTGCTCCCATTGATTCCACCCTTCCAGGCGCATTCAGGGCGCACCTGCCACCTGGAGCTCGGGCTGCTCTAGGGCTGACCGCGGCAGTACGCTGGGGTAGCAGCCCATCGCTCCTGCCACAGGCAGAGAAAACGGCCGGGCCTCCTGCATGGCACCCACCGCAGAAAGGGGCCCCTTTATCTCTTGGCGCTGGCCCGTCGCCTGCCCTCCCTGGAGCCCTTGCTTCCGGCCAGGGCTGGGCTGGTGCTCCCCTCCGTCCAGTCCCGGGTTGGAGCAGCCTCCCTCCACGGTGTTTTCGGTCCACAGGGTTGGACTGCATCCTGGGAAGTGCTCCCGGCCTTGCCCCCCGCCTGAGCTCCTGCCACCAGGGTTTTCTTTGCGCTTCCGCCTATGTCCTGTTCCGACCTTTGCTGCCCGATGCAGGCTGGGAGTCCAACACCACAGCTTCTGGAAGAGGCAGGGCCAGAGGGGCAGGGACCCACGGGTGTCGCAGTGCCAATGCAGGGTTGTGGACATCCGGATGCCTGGGGCTAATTCCCAGCAGCTGAGTCAACATGCCGAAAAGCCTGGTTTGATGAATTTCTAACTTGCAGCTCCAGGTGGAGCAAAAGAAGGGTTGGAGGAGGCCTGGCTGATTGATTTGTGTTGATCTCCACCAGGACCGTGTGGCTGGGGACAGCCTGGGAGACCTGTCACTCTCAGATTCTGTTTTCCTCTCTTCTTCTCCATTTAATCTTCATTTCACCCTTGGGAGGTTGATTCCTGCATCCCAGGATGGGTGAACCACAGCAGACACGTGAACAGCTCCTACTGTGCCCGGCCGTGTGGCCCTTCCTGGCAACGTTCACCCTGCACGGGCATCCTGGGGCCTGGGAGTCAGCCCGCTGCAGACCGCAGGATCCTCCCCAGAGGCATGGGCATGAGGTCTCAGAGCCTGGCACTGCCAACCCATTCATCAGGGCTCCATGCGGTGGAGCAGGGCCAGTCTGGCCTGGAGTCAACATCACTGATGGCCCTCAGATTGGATGGCACCTGGGCCAGAGGCTGTGGATGGATGGTCCCAGCACGCCCAACACACCCCTGCACCAGGAGGCACCTTAGCCTGGGGTGCTTCCCAGCACACCATGCCTGGCAGGAGGCTCTCAGAACGTCAGGCCCCTGGCATCCCGGCTCAGAGGCTCCCCCAGAGAAAACCAGTCCTGCAGTGTTCACTCTGGCATAACTCCAGCTCCTTACCTGACTTCCTGACACCAGGAAGGGAGCACGTGGCCACCATCAGCACTCCGTAACCCCCGCTCTTCCTCCAGTCCCTTTAGGGGCGATGCCCGAGGCCTCTTGTCTGCATCGGCTTCTTGAAATCAACACAAAACACTCCCACTTCTCCCCGGCCTCTAACTTCTTCCCACCCCCAGCCCTGGGGTTTCTGGTCCTTGTTAATATTCCTTCCCTTCTGCTAAGTCTGTTTCAAAAACGAAAAGAAAGCCAAACCAAAACAAACCGGCCTGCCAGCCGTGGAACCCCCTTGGAGGTGGGGACAGAAACACACAGCGGCCACTCCAGTCTCCCGAAAATGTGGGGGCAGCCAGCGGAGGGCGTGCTGCTGGGGATTTGGGTGAGGTGCTGCTGCAGGACGAGGGTGACGCTAAGGCTCCGCTGGGGTGTGCCAGGACTCGGGTGGAGGGGGCGGAGCTGGCACCCCCGGGGCTTCTCCATCGCTGGAGGCCTGTGGAGCCTCACGTGCCTGGTGGGGGGTGTTCCTCTCCCTCCTCCTCCTTTCTCTCTTGCCCCGTTCTCCTCTCTCTCCTGCCTACCCTTCTCCCCTCTTCCCCTCCTCCCTGTCTGTCCTCCCTCCCCTCCCCTCCTCCCCTCCTCCCTGTCTACCTTCCCTC
>NW_022447824.1:0-1988 GCF_009761245.1 Sapajus apella | reverse complement strand
TCTTGGACCTTGGGAACTAAAGTTATCATTTCTTTGGCAGTAAGCCCGGGGCATTAGGAGCTCATGATGGCCCTGGCTTATGTCCGAGGAGCCGGGAATCTGGCCAATTCCCGTCTCTTCGAGAACCGTAGACAAAGCCAAGGATTGCTGTTACATAATGATAATGTTCATGAGAGACAAGACAAAGAGCAGCTGGTGTTTACTTTATGACCTAAGTTGAACTGCAACATATATAGACAAAAACCAAAGAAAGACGGAAAGAGGGAAAAAGAGAGAGAGAAAGAGAGAGATTGCTGAGAGCTGTGACTTGCGCCTTGCCCGTGCTGCTGTAATGCCGGTGCTGAAGAGAGGGAGAGAGAGAGAGACGAAAAGATTGCTTAAAGTTCTGACTTGCGTTTTGCCCGTGCTGCTGTAACGCCGGTGCTGAAGAGAGGGAGAGAGAGAGAGACGAAGAGATTGCTGAGAGCTGTGACTTGCGCCTTGCCCGTGCTGCTGTAACGCCGGTGCTGAAGAGAGGGAGAGAGAGAGAGACGAAAAGATTGCTTAAAGTTCTGACTTGCGTTTTGCCCGTGCTGCTGTAACGCCGGTGCTGAGTGTCCGGACGGACGGTCTCTGGGTATGTCACTTTTGTAAATAAAACCCTCTTCCTTTACCTATAACCTTCTGTAAATAAAATTCTCTTCTTTTACCTTGTTATTCTCGGCTTGGTGTTTTCTTCTCGCGAAGCTGCCTCCAAATTATAAATCCGAGCTCGGTATCATTCCTGTTCTTAGTAACAGAACAACACTCCAACTTCCCTAAGTGAGGCTGTGCATCTACAAAATGGGGAGAACTGAGAAGCAAGCCCAGTACAAAGCATGTGCTCGCCACAGATGTCAGTTGAGAACGACACAAGGTAAAGCACAAAATACAGTTGGCCCAGTGTCTGTCACAAATAATGATTTCATACCACAAACCACACAATATGTGAGGAGAACTAAAAGGGGAGGCAAGAAGCTGAAAGTATTTACAAAAAATCACATCTTACAGACCGCATAGATACTGGAGGATTGGGGGAGATTATTTTCCCATTTACCCAGCTATTTCCATGTATTGGGCTAAATAGTGAAAAAAACAAATGCAATCATAAAAATAAGTTTTAAAAAATTACTGCTTGGCCAGGAACAATGGCTCATGCCTGTAATCCTAGCACTTTGGGAGGCCGATTCGGTGGATCACAGGAGACCAGGAGTTTGAGACAAGCCTGGCCGACATGGCAAATCACTGTCTCTTCTAAAAATACCAGAATTACCCAGGTGTTGTAGCAGGAGCCTGTCGTCCAGCTACTCAAGAGGCTGAGGCACAAGAATGGCTTGAACCTGGGAAGCAGAGGTTACTGTTATCCGAGGTCACACCATTGCAATCTAGCCTGGGTGACAGTGAAATTTTGTCTCATAAACAAATAAAATAAAAATAATTTTAAAAATAAAAAAATCACAACTCTAATCTTTATGCTATTTTCAAGATGTAAACAAACTAAAATGGCACTAAAGGTTGAAAGTAAAGGAGTGTATACCTGAATTTAATCAATTGTAGGTTAAAGATTTTTCTCATTTTAGTATCTCTGAAATAGGTATATATTTTAAGTGGTGGCCTCTTACCATTGGGACACATTGTAACTTGCAGCATTTCCTGCTGTTTATGGCATATGTAATAATGTCTCAGGTGACCCTTCTTACAGAGATCATAATCCCAGCTTTTTAATTTAATTTTTTGAGAAAAAACCTCCTGTGTCACCCAGGCTGAAGTGCAGCAGTGCGGCTACAGATCACCATTCACTGCAGCCTAGACCTCCTGGGCTCAAGAGATCCTCCCACGTCAGCCTCCAGAGTAGCTGGGACTACAGGCACGAGCGACTGAATCCGACTAATTTTCAAATTTTTCTATAGAGGTGGGGTCTCGCTTTGTGCTTAGGGTGGTCTTGAACTCCTAGGCCAAAGGGATCCTCC
>NW_022447823.1:0-1988 GCF_009761245.1 Sapajus apella | reverse complement strand
AAAATGATTTGGGAAGAATTCCCTCTTTTTGTATTGTTTGGAATAGTGTAAGAAGGAATGGTACCACCTCCTCTTTGTATGTCTGGTAGAATTCAGCTGTGAACCCATCTGGATCTGAGCTTTTTTTGGGTGGTAAGCTCTTAATTTCTGCCTCAACTTCAGACCTCGTTATGGGACTGTTCAGGGTTTCGGCTTCTTCCTGGTTTAGGCTTGGCAGGAGGCAATTGTCCAGGAATTTATCCATTTCTTCCAGGTTTATTAGTTTGTGTGCATAGAGTTGTTTGTAATAATCTCTGATGATGGTTTGAATTTCTGTGGAATCTGTGGTGATATCACCTTTATCGTTGTTTATTGCATCAATTTGGTTATTCTCTCTTTTCTTTTTTATTAATCTGGCTAGTGGTCTATTTTGTTGATCTTTTCAAAAAACCAGCTCCTGGATTTATTGATTTTTTGAAGGGTTTTTTGTATCTCTATCTCCTTCAGTTCTGCTCTGATCTTAGCTATTTCTTGTCTTCTGCTAGACCTTGAGTTTTTTTGATCTTCCTCCTCTAACTCTTTCAGTTTTGACGATAGGGTGTCAATTTTTGATCTCTCCTTGTTTCTCATGTGGGCACTTATTGCTATATATTTTCCTCTAGAGACTGCTTTAAATGTGTCCCAGAGATTCTGGTATGTTGTGTCTTCATTCTCGTTGGTTTCAAAGAACATCTTTATTTCTGCCTTCATTTCATTGTTTATCCAGTCAACATTCAAGAGCAAGTTGTTCAGTTTCCATGAAGCGGTGCGGTTCTGAGTTAGTTTTTGAATTCTGAGTTCTAACTTGATAGCACTGTGGTCTGAGAGACTGTTTGTTACAATTTCCATTCTTTTGCATGTGCTGAGGCGTGATTTACTCCCGATTATGTGGTCAATTTTAGAGTATGTGTGATGTGGTGCTGAGAAGAATGTATATTCTGTGGCTTTGGGGTGGAGAGTTCTGTAAATGTCTATTAGGTTTGCTTGGTCCAGGTCTGAGTTCAAGTCCTGGATATCCTTGTTAATTTTCTGTCTGGTTGATCTGTCTAATGTTGACAATGGGGTGTTAAAGTCTCCCACTATTATTGTGTGGGAGTCTGTGTCTCTTTGTAAGTCATATCCAAAAAGACACCTCATAAAAGAGAGATCAGATTGACATTAGGCGGGTATCCTTCTGGGACAAAGATAGCAGAAGAAGAAAACTGGTAACAACCTTTGCTGTTCAGCAGCTGTTGCAGGTGAACCCCAGGCAAGCAGGGCCTGGAGTGAACCTCAGCAGACCTACAGCAGGGGGGCCAGACTGTCAGAGGGAAAACAAAGAAACAGAAATAACCTCATCATCAAGAAACAGAACGTCAATCTGAAAGATTTGGGACCCAATCTGAAAGCCAGCAACTACAAAGTCTACAGGTGAATAAATAATTAAAGATGGGAAGAAACCAGCGCAAAAAGGATGAAAACACCCGAAACCAGAACACCTCTCCTTCTAAAAGGGATCACAACTCCTCACCAGCAAGGGAGCAAGGTTGGATGGAGAACGAGTGTGATGAAATGACAGAATCAGACTTCAGAAGGTGGGTAGTAAGAAACTTCTGTGAACTTAAAGAACATGTTCTAACCAAATGCAAAGAAACTAAGAACCTTGAAAAAAGATTTGACGAAATGCTAACAAGAATGGACAAAATAGAAAGGAATATAAGTGAATTGATGGAGCTGAAAAACGCAACACGAGAACTCTGTGAAGCATGCCCAAGTATCAACAGCCGAATGGACCAAGCAGAAGAAAGGATATCAGAGGTCGAAGATCAACTCAATGAAATAAAACGGGAAGGCAAGACAGGAGAAAAAAGAGTAAAAAGGAATGAACAAAGTCTCCAAGAATTGTGGGACTATGTGAAAAGACCTAATCTACGTTTGATAGGTGTACCCGAATGCGACGAAGAGAATGAATCCAAGCTGGAAAATACTCT
>NW_022447822.1:0-1989 GCF_009761245.1 Sapajus apella | reverse complement strand
TGGCTGCCTAGGGCCAGGGGTGTGGGGGTTGGGGAAAAAAGAGAAGTCACTACTAATGGCTATGGGGTTTCTCTGAGGGGGAACGACAAAAACGTCTTTATGCCACATATGACTGTACTTAATAAGAGCTGCTTAAGTTATTAAAATGAAAAGGATAACTGATACACATTTGGATCTTCGATACTATGCGGTCACTTCTCTATGTTGCCTCCTTGAAGCATCACAATCACTTTGAGGCATTATTAGTTTGGTCCTATTGACACCAAAGCTAATCTATAAACTAACATGCTACACTGCCTGTAGTGGCGAAGTAGACTTGCCGTGAAGTGAAGTTTGCTTCCAAAGCTGGGTGTATGAGCTTAGTGGGGTTGGTGTTACCCATTGCTTTATGGCTTTGAGATTGGTCTTGCAGAAACCCAGATGGAGAAGCTCTTGGTTGAGGGAGTGAAAAATTACTGAAAGGATAGATGAGTGCATTTGAAGGATCATGCTTCCATACAGCATGTTGTTGAGCCTCTTGGAATAAGAACAGATACAATCAAACCAAGTCACCCAGTCCTCAATTGTACCATTCAGTAAGCATCAGCACACCATGAAGTGTGCTCACTGCTGTGTTGTGGGGACACAAAATATATCTCAGGCACAGCCCCCGAAAACGGATCACTCTAAAGTGTACTGGGAAGCAGTGACTAATTTGAGTGTCACAACTATCAAGTATAAAACACAGTAAGCCATTGTGTTTAATTTTGTACGAGTGTTAAATATTAACATTAAAAAAACCTGCCAAGTCCACCTTCAAAGTTGATAATGGCATCCAAATAAAATAAACTTTAGGAGGGTGGAATATATGTTTAATGTTAGCAATTAGACCTCTTAAAAATTACATATTCTTTGCTTAGAAATTTAATTTAAAATTTGGGTATTTGGGTTAGGTTTTTTTAATAAGTAAACTCTTATAAAGTAATGAAATCATTATTTTCTTTTAAAAATATACTACATCTTACACACCAAAGTGAATGTTGTTCTTCAAAGTAGTCACCGTGGGAACCCATCCATGCACATACAATTTTATTTTTTTAGTTGTAATTTTCAGTTAACAAAAGGCTTTCCAATGAAGTACTGGTCACCTTCAGTTTCTCACTTCCACTCCCCAGTGACAACCAGTATTACACATTTTTGTGTATATCCTTCCAAAGATATTCTTCCCATATATAAAGTTTTAAAAATGTAAGATATGTATGCATTTAATAGAATCGTAACATAAAGTTTTACAGCCTGTTTTTTTCCACCATCGGTACCATATTACAGACAGAGTTCTATGTCAATGAGTAGAAATTAATTACATCTTTTTTCGTTTTGTTTTTGTAATGTTTTAACTAAAAGTGCACAAGTCGCAGTGCAAAGACAGATGAAATATCACTAAGTGAACACACGCTGGTAACCAGTATTTACCTGTTCGTTTTCTTCCTTTCCAAACTTTCTAACTTGTTTCTTTTTCTTGCCTTGTTACACTCACTGGCAGGATCTTTATTGCAGCTTTGAGTTGTAGTGGAGGCATCAGGCCTTCTTCTCCCATCTCCAGTCTTAGTGGGAAGGCTTTGGGTATTTCACCATTAAATGAAATATTTGACGCCAGTTTATTGTAGCTACCCTTGGTCAGAGTAATAAAGTTTCCTTCTAGTCTTAGTTTGCTAAGATTGTTTATCATGGATGTTTTTTTAATTGTATCAAGTTTTTTTTTTTTCTTCATCGACTGGGAGAATTATATTGTTTTTCTCCTTTTCTCTGTTGATGTGGAATTATACTGACTTGGTTTTGAAAACTAATTCCATCTTGTATCCTTTGTTGAAACACCACAAATTATTCTCCAAAGTGACTATGGTAACTTACGTTCTCAGCAATGTATGAAAATATATGTTTCCTAACCGCCCCAGCAAACACATGATGTTTTTAGACTTTAAAAAAAGGTTCCCATTTAATAGGTTAAAA
>NW_022447821.1:0-1989 GCF_009761245.1 Sapajus apella | reverse complement strand
GACTCAAGCGATCCTCCCACCTCAGCCTCCCAAGTAGCTGAGACCACGGGTACACACCACCACACCTGGCTAATTTTTTTGTATTTTTGATAGAGACAGCATTTTACCATGTGCGCCAGGTTGGTCTTGAACTCCTGACCCCAAGTGATCTGCTCTCCTTGGCCTCCCAAAATGCTGGGAGCACCACACTCAGCCCTTGTCGCTTTTTTTTATTTTATTTTTTGAGCTGAAGTCTCACTCTGTTGCCCAAGCTGGAGTGCAATGGCATAATCTCAGCTCACTGCAAACTCCAACTACCGGGTTCAAGTGATTCTCCTGCCTCAGCCGCTGAGTAGCTGAGACTACAGGCATGCACCACCATGCCTGGCTAATTTTTTTGTAATTTTGTATGTATATAGATTTTTTGAGATGGAATCTTGCTCTGTCGCCCAGGCTAGAGTACAGTGCTGTGATCTCGGCTCACTGCAACCTCCACTTCCCAGATTCAAGCGATTCTCCTGTCTCAGCCTCCCAAGTAGCTGGGATTACATGCATGCACCACCACGCCCAGATAATTTTTGTATTTTTAGTAGAGATGGGGTTTTACCATCTTGGCTGGTCTCGAACTCCTGACCTCGTGATTCACCTGCCTCGGCTTCCCAAAGTGATGGGATTACAAGCATGAGACACCACATCTGGCCTGTAATTTTTTGTATTTTTTAGTAGAGACAGAGTTTCAGTATGTTGGCCAGGCTGGTCTTGAACTTCTGACCTCGTGATCCACCTGCCTCGGCCTCCCAAAGTGCTGGGATTGCAGGTGTGAGCCACCACACCCGGTTCCTTGTTGCATTTTATATTTAGCTTTTAAAACTTTTAGCAATTCTAGTGGGCTGAGTGATAATTTTAGACAAACAAGGAAAATGTACAGGTACATTCATCTAAGAAACATTTATGGATAAAACCAGTGCCGCCTGATTTTAGCTTGTCAGGGTTGATACACTTTTCCAGAAGTTTGATTTTATTTACTGTGTCAGGAATATCAGCATGTTGAGAACATAAAACACAGTTTCTTGTCTCTAGACACTGTCAGACAGGTGAGAAAGAAAATAGGTACAAGAATATACTTATGCTACTTTCGGAGCACATGTGGGAAGGTTTTGACCTCTCCTTGGGAAGCCAGGAAAGACTACCAGAAGTTGTCTTCTGAGTCAAGTCCATATTCCTCTAAATTGATGATTAACTTTGTAAATTAACATGTCAGTGCTGGCTCTTGAGTGTTCTAAATGCCATGAAGGACAATAAGGGATTCTGCTTCCCTAGCCAGAAGGTAATGATTTTTTTTTTTTTTTTTTTTGGAGACATGGTCTTGCTCTGACACCCAGCTGGAGTGCAGTGGTGTGATCACGGCTCACTGCAGCCTCAATCTCCTGGACGCAAACAATGCTCCCACCTCAGCCTCCCAAGCAGCTGGAATGACAGGCACACCCCACCACACCAGCTATTTTTTAAAAACTCTTTTTAGGCCAGGCGCTGTGGCTCATGCCTGTAATCCTAGCACTTTGGAAGGCCGAGGTGAGTAGATCACCTGAGGTCTGGAGTTCAAGACCAGCCTGGCCATCACGGTGAAACTCCATCTTTTAAAAAAGAAAAAAAAAAACTATTTTTAGTAGAGACAAGGTCTCACTATGTTGCCCAGGCTGGTCTTGAACTCTTGAGCTCAAGTGATCTTCCCTCTTTGGCCTCACAAAGTGCTGGCATTGTAGGCGTGAGCCACTTCGTCCGGCCCAGAAGATAATTAATCTTATATTAAAAGTAGGCTTCAGAGTTATGGAATTGTAGATCTGAAAAGTCCCCCTACCTCAAATATATACAACTCTAAAGCCATTGTATGTAGTGGCACATCGGACCCCAGAGATTAAAAGGTGTTTTGGGGAATGGGGCCAGGGAAGAGCAGAAAGAAGACAGTGTCTGAGAGACATGGAAAGAGCCCTGAACTGGCTGGAATCGAGT
>NW_022447820.1:0-1990 GCF_009761245.1 Sapajus apella | reverse complement strand
ACCTTAGGAAGATGCATGTATGTTTAGAATCAGCGAGTTAGAAACACGTTTCTCATTAAACCCTATACTCCCATTCACTCAAGAATATCCAAACGCAGGTTTTATGAGAAACGTGTTTCTAACTCGCTGATTCTAAACATACATGCATCTTCCTAAGGTGAACGAACACAGAGTGGAGCAGTTTGAAAGAGACGTTTCTCGTATGATTTAGATGCGATATTAAAACTAATTCTCAAGAGTCTGTATATGGCTGAAAATATCTCTTTCCAGATTCCCCGAAGAAATGTTTTCTGAACTGCTACATTCACATATCTGTTTAACTCTCTAAGTTGAATATACACCTTGACAATCATTCTGCTACGTCGTTCCGTTTTTTTTTTAGAGCATGATATTTCTCATTACACCCTATACTCCCATTCACTCAGGAATATCCAAACGCCGCTTTTTGGAGAAACGTGTTTCTAACTCGCTGAATCTAAACATAGATGCATCTTCTTAAGGTGAACGAACACACAGCGGAGCAGTTTTTAAGAGACGTTTCTCCTGTGATTTAGATGCGATCTTACAGCTAATTCTTAGGAGCCTGTATATGGATGGAAATATCTCTTTCCAGATTCTCCAAAGAAACGGTTAGTGAACTGCTTCGTTCACACAATTGTTTAACTCTGTAAGTTTAATATACACCTTGACAATCATTCTGCTACATAGCTCCGCTTTTGTTTTAGATCCAGATATTTCTCATTACACCCATTATTCCCATTCACTCAGGAATATCCAAACGCAGCTTTTAGAAAAAATGTGTTTCTAACTCGCTGAAACTAAACATAGATGCAACTTCCGATGGTAAACGAACAAATAAGAGGTCAGCTTGAAAGAGACGATTCTCCTGTGGTTTAGATGCAATCTTATCGCTAATTCTTAGGAGCCTGTATATGGCTGGAAATAGCTCTTTCCAGATTCTCCAAAGAAAGGGTTAGTGAACTGCTACATTCACACAATTGTTTAACTCTGTAAGTTTAATATACACCTTGACAATCATCTGCAACATGGCTCCGTTGTTGTTTTAGAGCCCGATATTTCTCATTACACCCTATACTCCCATTCACTCAGGAATATCCAAACGCCGCTCTATGGAGAAACGTGTTTCTACCTCGCTGAATCTAAACATATATGCAACTTTCTAAGGTGAACGAACACACAGCAGAGCAGTTTGAAAGAGACGTTTCTGCTGTGATTTGGATGCGATTTTAAAGCTAATTCTTAGGAGCCTGTATATGGCTGGAAATATCTCTTTCCAGATTCTCCAAGGAAAGGGTTAGTGAACTGCTACATTCACACAATTGTTTATCTCTGTAAGTTTAATATACACCTTGACAATCATTCTGCTACATAGATCCATTGTTGTTTTAGAGCCTGATATTTCTCATTACACCCTATACTCCCATTCACTCAGGAATATCCAAACGCAGCTTTTTGGAGAAACGTGTTTCTAACTCGCTGAATAGAAACATAGATGGAACTTCCTACGGTGAAAGAACAGAGCAGAGCAGTTTGAAATATACGTGTCTCCCGTGGTTTAGACGCGCTCTTAAAGCTAATTTTTATGAGCCTGTATATGGCTGGAAATATCTCTGTCCAGATTTTCCAATTAAAGGGTTTCTGAACTGCCACATTCACAAATCTGTCTAAATCTGTAAGTTGACTACACACCTTGACAATCATTCTTCTACATAGTTCTGTTTTTGTTTTAGAGCCAGATATTTCTCTTTACACCGTATATTCCCAATAACCCAGGAATATCCAAACGCAGCTTTTTGAAGAAACGTGATTCTAACTCGCTTAATCTAAACATAGATGCAACTTCCTAAGGTCAACGAACACGCGGCAGAGCAGTTTGAAAGAGCCGTTTCTCCTCTGGTTTGGACGCGACCTTACCGCTAATTCTAAGGAGCCTGTATATGGCTGGAAATATCTCTTTCCAGATTCTCCA
>NW_022447819.1:0-1990 GCF_009761245.1 Sapajus apella | reverse complement strand
TTCCAGCCATATACAGACTCTTAAGAATTAGCTTTATGATCGCATCTGAATCATACGAGAAACGTCTCTTTCAAACTGCTCCACTCTGTGTTCGTTCACCTTCAGAAGACGCATCTATGTTTAGATTCTGCGAGGTAGAAACACGTTTCTCCAAAAAGCTGCGTTTGGATATTCCTGAGTGAAAGGGAGTACAAGGTTTAATGAGACATATCTGGTTCTAAAACAATAACGGAACTATGTAGCAGAATGATTGTCAAGGTGTATATTAAACTTACAGAGATAAACAATTGCGTGAATGTAGCAGTTCACTATCCGTTTCTTTACAGAATCTGGAGAGAGATATTTCCACCCATACTCAGACTCTTAAGAATTAGCTTTATGATCGCATCTAAATCATACGAGAAACGTCTCTTTCAAACTGCTCCGCTGTGTGTTCGTTCACCTTCGGAAGTTGCATCTATGTTTAGATTCTGCCAGTTATAAAAACGTTTCTCCAAAAAGCTGCGTTTGGATATTCACTAGTGAATGGGAATACAGGGTTTAATAAGAAATATCTGGCTCTAAATCAAAAACGGAGCTATGTAGCAGAATGATTGTCAAGGTGTATATTAAACTTACAGAGTTAAACAATTCTGTGAATGTAGCAGTTCACTAACACTTTCTTTGGAGAATCTGGAAAGAGATATTACCAGCCATATACAGACTCTTCAGAATTAGTTATAGGACCGCATCTAAACATATGAGAAAAGTCTCTTTCAAACTGCTCCACTGTGTGTTCGCTCACCTTCGGAAGTTACATCTATATTTAGATACTGAGAGTTAGAAACAAGTTTCTCCATAAAGCTGCGTTTTGATATTCCTGATGAATGGGAGTATAGGGTTTAATGAGAAATATCTGGCTCTAAAACAAAAACGGAGCTATGTAGCAGAATGATTGTCAAGGTGTATATTAAACTTACAGAGTTAAACAATTGTGTGAGTGTTGCAGTTCACTTACCCTTTCTTTGGAGAATCTGGAAAGAGATATTTGCAGCCATATTCAGACTCTTAAGAATTAGCTTTAAGATCGCATTTAAATCATACGAGAAACGTCTCTTTCAAACTGCTCCACTGTGTGTTCTCTCACCTTCGGAAGACGCATCTATGTTTAGATTCTGCAAGTTAGAAACACGTTTCTCCAAAAAACGGCGTTTGGATATTCCTGAGTGAATGGGAGTATAGGGTTTAATGAGAAATATCCGGCTCTAAAACAAAAACGGAGCTATGTAGCAGAATGATTGTCAAGGTGTATATTAACCTTACAGAGTTAAAAAATTGTGTGAATGTAGCAGTTCACTGACACTTTCTTTGGAGAATCAGGGAAGAGATATTTCCAGCCATATTCAGACTCTTAAGAATTAGCTTTAAGATCGCATTTAAATCATACGACAAACGTGTCTTTCAATCTGCTCCACTGTGTGTTCTTTCACCTTCGGAAGTTGCATCTATGTTAAGATTCTGCCAGTTAGAAAAACGTTTCTCCAAAAAGCTGCGTTTGGATATTCCTGAGTGAATGGGAGTTTAGAGTTTAATGAGATATATCTGGCTCTAAAACAAAAACGGAGCTATGTAGCAGAATGATTGTCAAGGTGTGTATTAAACTTACAGAGTTAAACAATTGTGTGAATGTAGCAGTTCATTAACCCTTTCTTTGGAGAATCTGGAAAGAGATATTTCCACCCATATTCAGACTCTTAAGAATTAGCTTTAAGATCGCATCTAAATAATACGACAAACGTCTCTATCAAACTGCTCCACTGTGTGTTCGTTCACCTTCGGAAGTTGCATCTATGTTTAGATTGTGCCAGTTAGAAAAACGTTTCTCCAAAAAGCTGCGTTTGGATATTCCTGAGTGAATGGGAGTATACGGTTTAATGAGAAATATCTGGCTCTAAAACAAACAAGGAACTATGTAGCAGAATGATTGTCAAGGTGTATATTACACTTACAG
>NW_022447818.1:0-1990 GCF_009761245.1 Sapajus apella | reverse complement strand
GAAGAAATGGTACCAGCTCCTCTTTGTATGTCTGGTAGAATTCAGCTGTGAACCCATCTGGACCTGGGCTTTTTTTGGGTGGTAAGCTCTTAATTGCTGCCTCAACTTCAGACCTTGTTATGGGTCTGTTCAGCGTTTCGGCTTCTTCCTGGTTTAGGCTTGGCAGGAGGCAAGTGTCCAGGAATTTATCAATTTCTTCCAGGTTTATTAGTTTGTGTGCATAGAGTTGATTGTAATAATCTCTGATGATGGTTTGAATTTCTGTGGAATCTGTGGTGATATCACCTTTATCGTTTTTTATTGCATCAATTTGGTTATTCTCTCTTTTCTTTTTTATTAATCTGGCTAGTGGTCTGTCTATTTTGTTGATCTTTTCAAAAAACCAGCTCCTGGATTTATTGATTTTTTGAAGGGTTTTTTGTGTCTCTATCTCCTTCAGTTCTGCTCTGATCTTAGCTATTTCTTGTCTTCTGCTAGACTTTGAGTTTTTTTGATCTTGCTCCTCTAGCTCTTTCAGTTTTGACGATAGGGTGTCAATTTTTGATCTCTCCTTGCTTCTCATGTGGGCACTTATTGCTATATATTTTCCTCTAGAGACTGCTTTAAATGTGTCCCAGAGTTTCTGGTATGTTGTGTCTTCATTCTCGTTGGTTTCGAAGAACATCTTTATTTCTGACTTCATTTCATTGTTTATCCAGTCAACATTCAAGAACAAGATGTTCAGTTTCCATGAAGCTGTGCGGTTCTGAGTTAGTTTTTGAATTCTGAGTTCTAACTTCATTGCACTGTGGTCTGAGAGACTGTTTGTTACGATTTCCGTTCTTTTGCATTTGCTGAGGAGTGATTTACTCCCATTTATGTGGTCAATTTTAGAGTAGGTGTGATGTGGTGCTGAGAAGAATGTATATTCTGTGGCTTTGGGGTGGAGAGTTCTGTAAATGTCTATTAGGTTTGCTTGGTCCAGGTCTGAGTTCAAGTCCTTGATATCCTTGTTAATATTCTGTCTGGTTTACCAGTCTAATGTTGACAATGGGGTGTTACAGTCTCCCACTATTATTGTGTGGGAGTCTAGGTCTCTTTGTAGGTCATTAAGAACTTGCCTTATGTATCTGGGTGCTCCTGTATTGGGTGCGTATATATTTAGGATCGTTAGCTCTTCCTGTTGCATTGACCCTTTTACCATTATGTAATGTCCCTCTCTGTCTCTTATGATCTTTGTTGCTTTAAAGTCTAATTTATCAGAGATGAGAATTGCAACTTCTGCTTTTTTTTGCTCTCCATTTGCTTGGTAAATCTTCCTCCATCCCTTTATATTGAGCCTTTGTGTATCCTTGCATGTGAGATGGGTTTCCTGGATACAGCCCACCGATGGGTTTTGGCTTTTTATCCAATTTGCCAGTCTGTGTCTTTTGATTGGGGCATTTAGTCCATTTACATTTAGGGTTAATATTGTTATGTGTGAATTTGATACTGCCATTTTGGTGCTAGCTGGCTGTTTTGCCCTTTAGTTGAGCTGGTACTTGTTGTTCCTTTATATGTGTAGAGCCTCTTTCAGGAGCTCTTGTAGAGCTGGCCTGGTGGTGATGAAATCTCTGAGTACTTGCATGTTCCCAAAGGATTTTATTTTTCCTTCACTTATGAATCTTAGTTTGGCTGGATAGGAGATTCTGGGTTGAAAGTTCTTTTCTTTAAGGATGTTGAATATTGGCCCCCATTCTCTTCTGGCTTGTAGGGTTTCTGCTGAGAGATCTGCTGTGAGTCTGATGGGCTTCCCTTTATGGGTAACCCGGCCTTTCTCTCTGGCTGCCCTTAGTATTTTCTCCTTCATTTCGACCCTGGTGAATCTGACGATTACGTGCCTTGGGGTTCCTCTTCTTGACTAATATCTTTGTGGTGTTCTCTGTATTTCCTGGACTTGAATGTGTGCCTGCCTTGCTAGGTTTGGGAAGTTTTCCTGGATAATATCCTGAAGAGTATTTTCCAGCTTGGA
>NW_022447817.1:0-1990 GCF_009761245.1 Sapajus apella | reverse complement strand
GTAGATTAGGTCTTTTCACATAGTCCCACATTTCTTGGAGACTTTGTTCATTCCTTTTTACCCTTTTTTCTCCAGTCTTGCCTTCCCGTTTTATTTCATTGAGTTGATCTTCGACCTCTGATATCCTTTCTTCTGCTTGGTCAATTCGGCTGTTGATACTTGTGCATGCTTCACGAAGTTCTCGTGTTGCAGTTTTCAGCTCCATCAATTCACTTATATTCCTTTCTATTTTGTCCATTCTTGTTAGCATTTCGTCAAATCTTTTTTCAAGGTTCTTAGTTTCTTTGCATTTGGTTAGAACATGTTCTTTAAGTTCACAGAAGTTTCTTACTACCCACCTTCTGAATTCTGATTCTGTCATTTCATCACACTCATTCTCCATCCAACCTTGTTCCCTTGCTGGCGAGGAGTTGTGATCCCTTTTAGGAGGAGAGGTGTTCTGGTTTCGGGTGTTTTCATCCTTTTTGCGCCGGTTTCTTCCCATCCTTAAGGATTTATCCACCTGTCGACTTTGTAGTTGCTGGCTTTCAGATTGGGTCTCAAATCTTTCAGATTGACGTTCTGTTTGTTGATGATGAGGTTATTTCTGTTTCTTGGTTTTCCTTCTGACAGTCTGGCCCCTCTGCTGTAGGTCTGCTGAGGTTCACTCGAGGCCCTGCTTGCCTGGGGTTCACCTGCAGCAGCTGTTGAACAGCAAGGGTTGTTACCAGTTTTCTTCTTCTTCTATCTTTGTCCCAGAAGGATACCCGCCTAGTGTCAATCTGATCTCTCCTCTATGAGGTGTCTTTTTGGATATATAGGGGTCAGGGAGCTGCTTGAGGAGACGGTCTTTTCTTTATAGGAGCTCAAAAGGTGAGCTGTGAGCTCTGTTGTTGTTCATTCAGAGCTGCTGGGCAGGTACTTTTAGGTCTGCTGCAGCAGAACTCATAAACTGCTTTTTGTTCCCAGGTGCTCTGTCCCAGGGATTTAGGGCTTTATTTATGAGTTTCCGTTATGCTGCTGCCTTCTTTTTTTTTTTTTTTTTTCTTTTTCTCCTTCAGACCTGCCCAGCCCAGCAAGGAGGCAGCCTAGTCACTGTCGGCCTATAGCAGCTTTGCTGAGCTGCTGTGGGCTGCGCCCCGCTGCCGAGTGAACTTCCCTTCAGTCCTGTTTATATGGGTGTAGTTAGAACTGCTTTGGGGATGGTGGCCCGCCTCTGTTGGGGCAGAGTCTCTGCTGTGGCGTGTTGCCTTGGCAACGGCGGGCTGCCTCAGCAATGGCGGGTTGCCTTGGCAACGGCGGGCTGCCTCGGTAATGGCGGACGCCCCTCCCCCACAGAGCTGGACTGTCCCGGGTTCAGCTGCGCTCGCTGTGAAATTCTCAATCCAGAGTTTCTGGTTGCTGTTCTTTTGTGGGGGTGGGACCAGCCGAGCCTGATCGCCTGGCTCCCTGCCTCAGAGCCTTTTTTAAGTTGGTGTTCCAGTCGCCTGTTGAAGAGGCGCCGGGGTCTGTTTGTTTTCCCCTGCGGCCACTCACTGCGCTGGCTTAAACAGCGGCACTGAGGTTTGTGGCGCTTTTTTTTCTTTTTTTCTTTGCCCTGGAATCTACTGTCCTGGTTCTCTGCTCAGTCCCCTTTTTGAACCAGCATATGGGCGACTTCCCGTGGCTCCAATCGCCAGCCAAAAGGGCACCCGGACCGGTGTATTTTGTACGGAGAACCGCGGCTCCGGGGCGCCGACAAAGCAGCCGCGCGGGGCAGAGCAGCGGCGCTGGTCGGCGCCGGCCGGCGCTGGCCGGCACAGCAGCGCTGGCCGCAACAGCCACGCTGGCGAGCGTGGAGCACCTCTGCCCGGGAATTTCCTAGTCTGTGGGCAATAAAAACGCGGCGTCCACTCACCCTCTGCGCTTTCACTGGGAGCTGCAATCCTGAGCTGTTCCTAAACGGCCATCTTGGATCTCCTCTCTGTGTCAATGGTCTTTACCATTTGGTACATTTTTGGTGTGGCTGGTT
>NW_022447816.1:600-1991 GCF_009761245.1 Sapajus apella | reverse complement strand
ACACCTTGACAATCATTCTGCTACATAGCTCCGTTGTTTTTTTAGAGCCCGATATTTCTCATTACACCCTATACTCCCATTCACGCGGGAATATCCAAACGCCGCTTTTTGGAGAAACGTGTTTCTAACTCGCTGAATCTAAACATAGAGGCAACTTCCTAAGGTCAACGAACACACAGCAGAGCAGTTTCAAAGAGATGTTTCTAATGTGATTTAGACGTGATCTTATAGCTAATTCTTAAGAGTTTGTATATGGCTGGAAATATCCGTTTCCAGATTCTCCAAAGAAAGGGTTAGTGAACTGCTATATTGACACAATTGATTAACTCTGTAAGTTTAATATACACCTTGACAATCATTCTGCTACATAGCTCCGTTGCTGTTTTAGAGCCCAATATTTCTCATTACACCCTATACTCCCATTCACTCAGGAATATCCAAACGCAGCTTGTTGGAGAAACGTGTTCCTAACTCGCTGAATCTAAACATAGATGCATCTTCCGAAGGTGGACGAACACACAGCAGACCAGTTTGAAAGAGACGTTTCTAATGTGATTTTGACGCGATCTTATAGCTAATTCTTAAGAGTCTGGATATTGCTGGAAATATCTCTTTCCAGATTCTCCAAAGAAAGGGTTAGTGAATTGCTACTTTCACACAATTGTTTAACTCTGTAAGTTTAATATACACCTTGACAATCATTCTGCTACATAGCTCCGTTGTTGTTTTAGAGCCTGATATTTCTCATTACACTGTATACTCCCATTCACTCAAGAATATGGACACGCAGCTTTTAGAAGTAAACGTGTTTCTAACTCGCTGAATTGAAACATAGATGCAACTTCCTAAGGTCAACGAACACACAGCAGAGCAGTTTGAAAGAGACGTTTCTCCAGTGGCTCAGACGCGATCATACCGCTAATTCTTCTGAGCCTGTTTATGGCTGGAAATATCTCTTTCCAGATTCTCCAAAGAAAGTTTTACTGAACCGCTGCATTCACACATCTGTTTATCTCTGGAAGTTGAACATACACCTTGACAATCATTCTGCTTCATAGCTCCGTTTTTGTTTTAGAGCCAGATATTTCTCATGAAACCCTATACTAACATTCACTCAGGAATATCCAAACGCCGCTATTTGGAGAAACGTGTTTCTAACTCGCTGAAACTAAACATAGATGCATCTTCCTAAGGTGAAAGAACACACAGCAGAGCACTTTGAAAGAGACGTTTCTGCTGTGATTTAGATGCGATCTTAAAGCTAATTTTTAGGAGCGTGTATATGGATGGAAATATCTCTTTCCATATTCTCCAAAGAAAGGGTTAGTGAACTGCTAAATTCACACAATTGTTTTACTCTGTAATTTTTTTTTTTTTTTGAGACGGAGTTA
>NW_022447816.1:0-500 GCF_009761245.1 Sapajus apella | reverse complement strand
GGAGTGCAATGGCGCGATCTCGGCTCACCGCAACCTCTGCCTCCCAGGTTCAGGCAATTCTCCTGCCTCAGCCTCCTGAGTAGCTGGGATTACAGGCACGTGCCACCATGCCCAGCTAATTTTTTGTATTTTTAGTAGAGACGGGGTTTCACCGTGTTAACCAGGATGGTCTCGATCTCTTGACCTCTTGATCCACCTGCCTCGGCCTTCCAAAGTGCTGGGATTACAGGCGTGAGCCACCGCGCCCGGCCTACTCTGTAATTTTAACATAAACCTTGACAGTCATTCTGCTACGTAGCTCCGCATTTGTTTTAGAGCCAGGTATTTCTCATTACACCCATTATTCCCATTCACTCAGGAATATCCAAATGCAGCTTTCCGAAGAAACGTGTTTCTAACTCGCTGAATCGAAACATAGATGCAACTTCCTAAGGTCAACGAACACAAAGCAGAGCAGTTTGAAAGAGACGTTTCTCCAGTGGTTTAGACGCGATCTTACC
>NW_022447815.1:0-1991 GCF_009761245.1 Sapajus apella | reverse complement strand
GCCAAGTCGGCTGTGGGCCCAGGCACCAGAGTCATGCTCAGGGCGGGTAGGGGAGGGGATAGAGACCGATCTGTTCACCTTCCCCTCCACTGGAGACTTGGGGCTGCCCCAGGTTGGGCTGTAGCGTCTGGAGAGCCCCGAGCCTCAGGTAGGGAAGGTGGGAGGTGGAAGAATACTGGCAGAGGCCTGATCCAGCCCTCCGGGAGCATCCAGATGCCGACCGCAATTGGGCAGGAATCAAGCTCTTCCTGGTCTTTCCCATCGGCCATCCCGAGGTCCCTGGAAGTTGAAAGCGGGATCGGAGACACAGAGCTGTTCCTTTCCCACTGCCTAAGGCAGGGGTGGTGCTGCGGTGGTGGGCTCTTCTCCAGGACCCTGGCCTGGGTACTGAGTGAGGTTGGAGCTTGGCAGGGAGGATCAGCAGAGCTGCTGCTCCAGGATGGCCTGAGCCTGCTCCCTGGGCACGTGCCCTGTCCGAGAGCCCGGTTGCCTCCGTATGGGTCAGGAAAGGAGGCACCTACATTTTGGCAACTGTCTTGAATGGAAGAGCAGCCTCCCTTGAGGGAGTGTATCCTGGGCTCTCCACCTCCCACTGGCTGGAGACAGGTCACTCCCACACCCCTAAGAGTTATCTGTGGGCTCCATGGAGCCCGCACCCCTCCCACAGAGACTCCCAAGTGTCCCAGGTGGCCTCCTGTCTACTGGCTGGGTCCCAGTGTGGGCCTCAGGAAGTCTCCAGGGCAAAGGGTATTGCATAGGCTGAGGCCCAGGAGAGAGGGACTCCTGGGGTTGGGGGTGGGGACCCAACAGGTCCCAAGGAGCATGTGGTGGAGGCGAGACCAAAGTCAGCACTTAACCCAGAGTGTCCCAAGTGTGGGGTGGGGGGTCCACACCCCAAAACCCTACAATTCCTTCTCACAGCATTGCTGTGGAGTGAGAAGAGGGCTTTCACCCTCATAGGGGGCTCTGTCCACCAAGGCCCCTGACTGCCAGGGAACCCACACCCGCAGTTCCCTTCTTTCTGAATGCTGGCCCTTCCACAGCCTGGATGCTTGAGCCTGGGCAGAGGGGTAATGACCCCAGGACTGTCTTCACAAGCAGAGAGGCTACTTGCCACCAGGCTCTGACTCTGCAGGCTGAGCTCAGCAGCAGGCCTGTCACCAAGGCCCCCTGGGCAGAAGGGGCTCAGCCCTGAGGACCCAGCACTCCCCACACCTGCATGTCCCTAATGTGCATCCACCCTAGGGACACAGCTTTCCCCCTGCCCCCAGCTGCTGACAGCCCCATCTTGACTCATCCAGGGTCCCTGAGGCCACACCAGGAAGCAGCCGGCAGCTGGGAGGAGCACCTACTGTTTCTGCATCTTTATTATTATTATTATTTTGAGACCGTCTCATTCTGTCACACAGGCTGGAGTGCAATGGCACACTCTCGGCTCACCGCAACCTCTGCCTCCCAGGTTCAAGCAATTCTCCCGCGTCAGCCTCTCGAGTAGCTGGGATTACAGGTGCACGCCACCAGGCCTGGCTAATTTTTGTGTTTTTCAGCAGAGACGGGGCTTCACCATGTTGGTCAAGCTGGTCTCGAACTCCTGAACTTGTGATCCGCCCACCTCAGCCTCCCAAAGTGCTGGCTTAAAGGCATGAGCCACCCGGACCAGCTGTTTCTGCATCTTTTTTTTCTGTAGCTTACTTGGGTGAGAGGGGCTACAGACCCAAGGGAGCCTGCAGGACACGCCCCCCCCGCTCCCTGGCTGAGTGAGCTTTCTTCTCAGGAGTCTGCCTGTCACAGAGGCAGGTCTGAGTACTCCAGGCCCGTTCCTGCTCTCCAGCAGGGCCCCTCTTCATTTGTGCAGCTGCCTTTGCCCAAAGCACAGGTAAAGTCTGTGTGGACTGTGTCCCTTGTCCCCAAGGGGAGTGTGGCTCCATCCTGGCCTGGAACTCGGATGCCTTAGAATTAGAGGCCACATGTGGCAGGGTGGAGCAGCTTGG
>NW_022447814.1:0-1993 GCF_009761245.1 Sapajus apella | reverse complement strand
AAAAAAAAAAATATATATATATATATATATATATATATATATAAAAGCTAGAAGAGTTGAAAGGTAGTTCCCTCTGAGAAGTGAGGGCTAAAAAAATACTATTTTTCAAAATTAGCCTGACTACTTAAATTATATATACAAATGACAAATACAGAACCTGGATTTCTAGAAATCTGTAACAAAAATGTATACACTGAAAGGATGATGAGTCAGAAAATTAAGAATGTTTACAAAGTAATCTAAAATCAATTTTAATCTGAAATACTTTTCCTGTGGTTGTTAGAGACATGGTCTTGCCCTGTTGCCCAGGGTAGAGTAAAGTGGCTGGGACTATAGGTATGTGCCACGATGCCCAGCTAATGTTTTTATTATTTATAGAAATGGGGTCTCACTGTGTTGCCCAGGCTGGTCTGGTGGAACTTGGGCTCAAGTGATCCTCCCACGTCAGCCTTCCAAAGTGTTGGGATTACAGGTGTGAGCCACCATGCCTGGAGTGACTTCTGGAACAAAAACAAACTACTTTACATGAGTTTTTCTCAATGCAAAAAACATTACACTCCTTTAATTTATTTAACTCATACTTTTTCAGACACTTTCTCAACATGGTTTCAAATCTCAGGAACTTAGTTGTTTCAAGTACTCAAGAAGATGCTGTTTTCAAAATAATATAGGAAATCTTAGTCAGCAAAAGTTCCAGCAGATATCCTCGGTGAGAGTCTCCCAGCATATGTAATTCATCCACAACAACGATTCCTAAAAAGATTTTCCAGATACTAGGTTTTTACAGAATCTCACATCCACATAATTTTTTCCAACTTTTATTTCACTCTATTTTATTTCCTTTATATCAACTTTTACTTTAGATTCACGGGGTACATGTGCAGGTTTGTTACTTGGGTATTTTGTGTGATGCTAAGGTTGGGAGTACAAATTATCCCATCACCCAGGTATTTGGCAATAGTACCCTATTATTTGTTTTTCAACCTTTGTTCCCCTCTAGTAGTCCCCAGTTACTGTTGTTGCCATCTTTATGTCCATGAATACTCAAAGTTTAGTTCCCACTTACAAGTGAGAACATGTGGTACTTGGTTTTCTGTTCCTGCATTAATTGGCTTAGGATAATGGCTCCAGCTGCATCTATATTGCTTTACTACAAAGGACATGATTTCATTCTTTTTATGACTGTGCCAAGAAGAAATTTAAAAGATTCAGTATCTTATACCAAACAGCTATCATTATAATACATTGCAAGTGATGCAAACTTCAAACCATAAAGCAAAAATCGGATTCCTCATAATGGGCAATTCTGTTCCAAGATGTTTCAGGAACTACAAGCAGTCCTACTATAAGGTATTATGGATCTAAAATCAATTATTAGCTTACTCCGGGCTAAACAAACCCAGGGAAAACTGCCTCTTATTACTCTTCTGAATTGCCAACTTCACTGAAATAAACATACAATGACATATCAAAGACATCTATGGCAGTTAGTCAGTGTATTGACTTTTCAGTGGGAAAACAGACATACTCATGTTAGAAAGCAGCTTAGGAAAAACAGAATAGGATCCAGAAGAAAAAGATAATTTTAAGAGATTTTTTTTTTTTTTAATATGGTAGGCCAGTGAGTCACCCTACTGCAAAACATAAATACAATTACAAGGTCCTTCGCTACTTGGAGAATTTAACCAATGTATATACTTGGAATAATTCTTAAGAATTACTGAAAATTCAGTATCAACCAATACTTTCTTAAACATTTTGATAACAAAATAGTTTCCTCATGTACTGGTGTTCCCACTACCCCAAATTCTCCCCACCAAAAGACAACTTTCTGGTGAAAAGGAATTTGAGGAGACAATAGACAACTTCCTAATGAAACATAATGATGTTCTTTTTCCTATCAGTAAGCTATCTCCAAAATTGTACTGTCTGAGTCGTTCAATGCTTACTCATTTCTTCACCAAAAAAAAAAAAAAAAAAAAAAAAAAAAAAA
>NW_022447813.1:0-1993 GCF_009761245.1 Sapajus apella | reverse complement strand
GTAGAATCAATTTACAGAGTTAAACTAATGTGTGTGTGCAGCAGTTCAGAAACCCTTTCTTTGGAGAATCTGGAAACTGTTATTTCCAGCCATTTACAGGCATATAAGAACTTACAGTAAGACTGCATTTAAAACAAAGGAGAAACGTCTATTTCAAACTGCTCTGCTTTGTGTTCATTCACCTTAGGACGTTGCCTCTATGTTTAGATTCAGCGAGTTAGAAACACGTTTCTTTTATAATCTGCGTTTGGTTATTGCAGAGTGAATTAGACTGTAGGATGTAATGAGAAATTTGTTGCTCTAAAACAAAAACGCAGCTATCGAGCAGAATGGTTGTCAATCTGTATAATCAACTTACGGAGTTAAACTGATGTGAGTGTGCAGCAGTTCAGAAACTCTTTCTTTGGAGAATCTGGAAACAGATATTTCCAGCGATATGCAGGCATATAAGAAGTGACTGTAAGACTGCGTTTAAAACACAGGGGAAACATCTCTTTCAAACTGCTCTGTTTTGTGTTCACTCACCTTAAGAAGTTGCATCTATGTTTAGATTCAGAGGTTTAGAAAACCGTTTCTTCTAAAAGCTGAGTTTGGATATTCCAGAGTGAATGACACTGTAGGCAGTAATGAGAAATATCTTGCTCTAAAAGAATAATGCAGCTATCTTGCAGAATGGTTGTCAAGCTCTACAGTCACATTACAGAGGTCAACTGATGTGTGTGTGCAGCAGTTCAGAAATCCTTTCTTTGGAGAACCTGGAGACAGATACTTCCAGAAATGTACAGGCATATAAAAACTAGCCGTAAGAGTGCGTTTAAAACACGGGAGGCAAGTCTAGTTCAAACTACTATGCTTTGTGTTCGTTCACCTTAGGAAGTTGCATCTATGTTTAGATTCAGTGAGTGACAAACACCTTTCTTCTAAAAGCTGCGTTTGGATATTCCAGAGTGAATGAGGCTATAGGCAGTAATGAGAAATATCGTGCTCTAAAACAAAAACGCAGCTATCTAGCAGAATGGTTGTTAAGCTGAAGAATCAACTTACAGAGTTCAACAGATGTGTGTGTGCAGCAGTTCAGAAATCCTTTCCTTGGAGCATCTGGAAACAGATATTCCCAGACATATACAGGCATATAAGAACTCGCAGTAAGAGTGCGTTTAAAACACAGGAGAAACATCTCGTTCAACCTGCTGTGCTTTGTGTTTGCTCACCTTAGCAAGTGGCATCTACGTTTAGATTAAGCGAGTTAGAAACACGTTTCTTCTAAAAGGTGCGTTTGGATATTCCAGAATGACTGAGATTATAGGCTGTAAGGAGAAATATGTTGGTCTAAAACAAAAACGCAGCTATCTAGCAGAATGGTTGTTAAGCTGTACAATCAACTTACAGATTTGAACTGATGTATAAGTGCAGCAGTTCAGAAATACTTTCTTTGCACAATAGGGAAGGAGATATTTCCAGACGTATACAGGCATATGAGAACTAGCAGGAAGAGTGCCTTTAAAACACAGGAGTAACGTCTGTTTCAAACTGCTCTGCTTTGTGTTCGTTCACCTTAGGAAGTTGCATCTATGTTTAGATTCAGCGAGTTAGAAACAAGCTTTTTCTAAAAGCTGCGTTTTGATATTCCAGAGTGACTGAGACTATAGTCAGTAATGAGAATTATATTGGTCTAAAACAAAAACGCAGCTCTCTAGGAGAATGGTTGTTAACCTGTAGAATCAATTTACCGAGTTAAACTAATGTGTGTGTGCAGCAGTTCAGAAAACCTTTCTTTGGGGAATGTGGAAACAGTTATTTCCATCCATTTACAGGCATATAAGAACTTACAGTAAGACTGCATTTAAAACACAGGAGAAACGTCTATTTCAAACTGCTCTGCTTTGTGTTCATTCACCTTAGGACGTTGCCTCTATGTTTAGATTCAGCGAGTTAGAAACACATTTCTTTTATAATCTGCGTTTGGATATTCCAGAGTGAATTAAACTATAGG
>NW_022447812.1:0-1993 GCF_009761245.1 Sapajus apella | reverse complement strand
ATTGTGAAGTTTTGCATTAGTTAAGGTAATCCTTTACTAGTTTAGTAGTTTGTTTGTTTGTTTTTCATTTCAAAGCTCAGCATGTCCGAATCTCACTCACCTGTCTCATAATAATCATAGGCTTTTACTACAGCTGGTTTTAAATTCTTTACTTGGATATCTTGTTCAACCAAGAAGGAAAAATGCCGGTTTTGACTGGTTAGCTGGAGAGACAGGAAAACCATTGGAATCAAAGATTAACTTAGTATCTAATTACTGTCCTCTCTTCATAAGAAATTATCAAACCCTGTAGTTATGCTATACATCTGCACCAAAACCTGTGAAAAGAATGCAGAATTCTGTGACCTGCATAACATATTCAATGATAGATTTAAAAAAGGACAAAAGAGACAATTTTGTGGACAGCCAAATGTAATAAATCAAGCCTGCTGACAGTCCAAGCTTCATTTCTTTTTACAGCCACTTTGTCCTCTCTCACCTGTGTATGTGAACGGCACTATTTGGATCTGTTATGGTTTGTTAGAACCTCTAGTTGTTGTTATTCCAGATCTAGCAGAGTCACGGAACGTCTTACCTTTTCAAAGTAGATGAGGACGTGGTTGGTGCTCACTTCAGTCCTCTGGATCTGGGGCTGTGTCTGGAGCTGTTGATCAAGACGATAAGTCAGAAATACGGAATGAGAAAATTTCATACTGGCAGCAGTTTTCAGGTATTTACGATCTACACAGCTTCTCGGAGCATCCAGACGGATAATTTTGATTTCTTCAAGAATAATAATGATAATAACAATAGTAATACTTATCGATCTTTTATTCTCTATATATGCTATAAGTATATATGCAGATACATATGTGATATATACATGCATGTATACACACATGTATCCTTTCCTCTTCTTATATATATCTGGAAAATAATTCAATCCCATTCCACATAACTAGGTGTCTTGGGCCTGTTGGAACATTATTTATCGTGTTTCTGACTTATGCCCTATACTTGACACCATGTAACCAAGACACCCTATTAAAATGATAGAGATGCCTACTAGAGAAGCAATTTTGAGGGAAAACACCTCTTGAAAAGTCCATCAATAAAGTCAAATTGACAACGATAAATGCCAGCATTTACCATGACTTTACTATTTGCAAGGGATCCAGGGATTACCTGTTTAACTGATTGTTTTATAGGAATGAAGCCTGATACCATCTTCACATCAACAATGACCATGTTGGAGCTGGGTCGGTCCCCAGTATAACTATAAAATCAAAGCATAGGAATGAGGGATTCAAACAAAAGTTTTTGGGATTCATTCAAGACAAACTCTCCCTTTGCCTTTTATTTCTACCACTAAGTTACTACATCTGCTGTATCTGTTTCTGTTATGGTTGTTTGGAAAAACCATCACTTTAAGCTCACACTTGTCAGATATTGTAATATCATATTCTTAATGTGAAGGCTTTTCCAGAAAATTTTCTTGTTAATAAACACTGCAAGAATTCCACATTCATTATCTGTGGCTTTGGATAGTGGAGTTTCCCCACATAAGAAAATCAATTTTTCCATATTCTGTTAGGTTGGTGCAAGAGGTCTGGTCATGATCTAGAAGTTACCTAATGTTGATGTGAATCTGGAACTTTCTGCGAGCATCCACTCCATCACAATTCGTGGGGAGAGTATTAACCTGCAGAGCAAAGGGTTCTTTCTCTTTTTCCTTGGGTAGGATGTTATATCTCAGGGATGTCTAAAACAAATGAAAAAAAATCCTTCATTTTTTGCACTCAAATTGTCTCATAATCTGTTCCAGATGATTCATGCCTTCCCTTAACACACATTTCTTTTTCTTGTTCTGAAGTTCAAATATAGCTCTTGAGACTTTCTCTCCCATTTGCAGCATATCCTAAATCCCAGGGTCTCACCTGGAGGTACACACATCCTGACCCTGACACGGTTGTGGTGTACTCCCCTGGAACCTTTGGCAGCTGGACCTTCTGCA
>NW_022447811.1:0-1993 GCF_009761245.1 Sapajus apella | reverse complement strand
AGTCCTGGATATCCTTGTTAATTTTCTGTCTGGTTGATCTGTCTAATATTGACAATGGGGTGTTAAAGTCTCCCACTATAATTGTGTGGGAGTCTAAGTCTCTTTGTAAGTCATTAAGAACTTGCCTTATGTATCTGGGTGCTCCTGTATTGGGTGTGTATATACTTAGGATCGTTAGCTCTTCTTGTTGCATTGATCCTTTTACCATTATGTAATGTCCTTCTTTGTCTCTTTTGATCTTTGTTTCTTTAAAGTCTTATATATCAGAGATGAGAATTGCAACTCCTGCTTTTTTTTGTTCTCCATTTGCTTGGTAAATCTTCCTCCATCCCTTTATTTTGAACCTTTGTGTATCCTTGCATGTGAGATGGGTTTCCTGGATACAGCATACTGACGGGTTTTGGCTTTTTATCCAATTTGCCAGTCTGTGTCTTTTGATTGGGGCATTTAGTCCATTTACATTTAGGGTTAATATTGTTATGTGTGAATTTGATACTGCCATTTTGGTGCTAGCTGGCTGATTTGCCCATTAGTTGATGCAGATTCTTCATTGTGTTGATTCTGTTTACCATTTGGCATGTTTTTGGAGTGGCTGATACTAGTTCCTTTATATGTGTAGAGCCTCTTTCAGGAGCTCTTGTAAAGCTGGCCTGGTGGTGACGAAATCTCTGAGTACTTGCATGTTCCCAAAGGATTTTATTTTTCCTTCACTTATGAAGCTTAGTTTGGCTGGATAGGAGATTCTGGGTTGAAAGTTCTTTTCTTTAAGGATGTTGAATATTGGCCCCCACTCTCTTCTGGCTTGTAGGGTTTCTGATGAGAGATCTGCTGTGAGTCTGATGGGCTTCCCTTTGTGGGTAACCTGACCTTTCTCTCTGGCTGCCCTTAGTATTTTCTCCTTCATTTCAACCCTGGTGAATCTGACGATTATGTGCCTTGGGATTGCTCTTCTTGAGGAATATCTTTGTGGTGTTCTCTGTATTTCCTGGACTTCAATATTTGCCTGCCTTGCTAGGTTGGGGACGTTTTCCTGGATAATATCCTGAGGAATATTTTCCAGCCTGGATTCATTCTCTTCGTTGCATTCAGGTACGCCTATCAAACGTAGATTAGGTCTTTTCACATAGTCCCACATTTCTTGGAGACTTTGTTCATTCCTTTTTACCCCTTTTTCTCTATTCTTGCCTTCCCGTTTTATTTCATTGAGTTGATCTTTGACCTCTGATATCCTTTCTTCTGCTTGGTCAATTCGGCTGTTGATACTTGTGCATGCTTTGTGAAGTTCTCGTGTTGTGTTTTTCAGCTCCATCAATTCACTTATATTTCTTTCTATTTTGTCCATTCTTGTTAGCATTTCGTCAGATCTTTTTTCAAGGTTCTTAGTTTCTTTGCATTGGGTTAGAACATGTTCTTTTAGTTCACAGAAGTTTCTTACTACCCACCTTCTGAAGTCTGATTCTGTTATTTCATCATACTCGTTCTCCATCCAACCTTGTTCCCTTGCTGGTGAGGAGTTGTGATCCCTTTTAGGAGGAGAGGTGTTCTGGTTTCGGGTGTTTTCATCCTTTTTGCGCTGGTTTCTTCCCATCTTTATGGATTTATCCACCTGTTGTCTTTGTAGTTGCTGGCTTTCAGATTGGGTCTCTGAGTGGACGTTCTGTTTGTTGATGATGAGGTTATTTCTGTTTCTTGGTTTTCCTTCTGACAGTCTGGCCCCTCTGCTGTAGGTTTGCTGAGGTCCACTCCGAGCCCTGCTTGCCTGGGGATCACCTGCAGCAGCTGCTGAACAGTAAGGGTTGTTACCAGTTTTCTTCTTCTGCTATCTTTGTCCCAGAAGGATACCGGCCAACTGTCAATCGGATCTCTCCTTTATGAGGTGGCTCCTTGGATATACAGGGGTCAGGGAGCTGCTTGAGGAGATGGTCTCTTCTTTATAGGAGCTCAAATGCTGAGCTGTGAGCTCCGTCGTTCATTCAGAACTGCTGGACAGGTA
>NW_022447810.1:0-1993 GCF_009761245.1 Sapajus apella | reverse complement strand
ATTGTGAAGTTTTGCATTAGTTAAGGTAATCCTTTACTAGTTTAGTAGTTTGTTTGTTTGTTTTTCATTTCAAAGCTCAGCATGTCCGAATCTCACTCACCTGTCTCATAATAATCATAGGCTTTTACTACAGCTGGTTTTAAATTCTTTACTTGGATATCTTGTTCAACCAAGAAGGAAAAATGCCGGTTTTGACTGGTTAGCTGGAGAGACAGGAAAACCATTGGAATCAAAGATTAACTTAGTATCTAATTACTGTCCTCTCTTCATAAGAAATTATCAAACCCTGTAGTTATGCTATACATCTGCACCAAAACCTGTGAAAAGAATGCAGAATTCTGTGACCTGCATAACATATTCAATGATAGATTTAAAAAAGGACAAAAGAGACAATTTTGTGGACAGCCAAATGTAATAAATCAAGCCTGCTGACAGTCCAAGCTTCATTTCTTTTTACAGCCACTTTGTCCTCTCTCACCTGTGTATGTGAACGGCACTATTTGGATCTGTTATGGTTTGTTAGAACCTCTAGTTGTTGTTATTCCAGATCTAGCAGAGTCACGGAACGTCTTACCTTTTCAAAGTAGATGAGGACGTGGTTGGTGCTCACTTCAGTCCTCTGGATCTGGGGCTGTGTCTGGAGCTGTTGATCAAGACGATAAGTCAGAAATACGGAATGAGAAAATTTCATACTGGCAGCAGTTTTCAGGTATTTACGATCTACACAGCTTCTCGGAGCATCCAGACGGATAATTTTGATTTCTTCAAGAATAATAATGATAATAACAATAGTAATACTTATCGATCTTTTATTCTCTATATATGCTATAAGTATATATGCAGATACATATGTGATATATACATGCATGTATACACACATGTATCCTTTCCTCTTCTTATATATATCTGGAAAATAATTCAATCCCATTCCACATAACTAGGTGTCTTGGGCCTGTTGGAACATTATTTATCGTGTTTCTGACTTATGCCCTATACTTGACACCATGTAACCAAGACACCCTATTAAAATGATAGAGATGCCTACTAGAGAAGCAATTTTGAGGGAAAACACCTCTTGAAAAGTCCATCAATAAAGTCAAATTGACAACGATAAATGCCAGCATTTACCATGACTTTACTATTTGCAAGGGATCCAGGGATTACCTGTTTAACTGATTGTTTTATAGGAATGAAGCCTGATACCATCTTCACATCAACAATGACCATGTTGGAGCTGGGTCGGTCCCCAGTATAACTATAAAATCAAAGCATAGGAATGAGGGATTCAAACAAAAGTTTTTGGGATTCATTCAAGACAAACTCTCCCTTTGCCTTTTATTTCTACCACTAAGTTACTACATCTGCTGTATCTGTTTCTGTTATGGTTGTTTGGAAAAACCATCACTTTAAGCTCACACTTGTCAGATATTGTAATATCATATTCTTAATGTGAAGGCTTTTCCAGAAAATTTTCTTGTTAATAAACACTGCAAGAATTCCACATTCATTATCTGTGGCTTTGGATAGTGGAGTTTCCCCACATAAGAAAATCAATTTTTCCATATTCTGTTAGGTTGGTGCAAGAGGTCTGGTCATGATCTAGAAGTTACCTAATGTTGATGTGAATCTGGAACTTTCTGCGAGCATCCACTCCATCACAATTCGTGGGGAGAGTATTAACCTGCAGAGCAAAGGGTTCTTTCTCTTTTTCCTTGGGTAGGATGTTATATCTCAGGGATGTCTAAAACAAATGAAAAAAAATCCTTCATTTTTTGCACTCAAATTGTCTCATAATCTGTTCCAGATGATTCATGCCTTCCCTTAACACACATTTCTTTTTCTTGTTCTGAAGTTCAAATATAGCTCTTGAGACTTTCTCTCCCATTTGCAGCATATCCTAAATCCCAGGGTCTCACCTGGAGGTACACACATCCTGACCCTGACACGGTTGTGGTGTACTCCCCTGGAACCTTTGGCAGCTGGACCTTCTGCA
>NW_022447809.1:1440-1993 GCF_009761245.1 Sapajus apella | reverse complement strand
TAGCGGTAAGACTGCGTTGAAAACACTGGTGAAACGTCTAGTTCAAACTGCACTGCTTTGTGTTCGTTCACCTTAGGAAGTTGCATCTATGTTTAGATTCAGCGAGTTAGAATCACGTTTCTTCTAAAAGTTGCGTTTGGCTTTCCAGAATGTCTGAGACTAAAGGCGGTAATGAGAAATATCTTGCTCTAAAACAAAAACGCAGCTATCTAGCAGAATGGTTGACAAGCTGTGCAATCAACATACAGAGTTAAACTGATGTGTGTTTGCAGCAGTTCAGAAATCCTTTGCTTCGAGAATCGGGACGCAGATATTTCCAGCCATATACAGGCATATGAGAACTAACAGTAAGACTGCGTTTCAAACAATGGAGAAACGTCCAGTTCAAACTGCTCAGCTTTGTCTTCGTTCACCTTAGAAAGTTGCATCTATGTTTAGATTCAGCGAGTTAGAAACACTTTTCTTCTAAAAGCTGCGTTTGGATATTCCAGAATGACTGAGACTAAAGGCCATAATGAGAAATATCTTGCTCTAAAACAAAAACGCAGCTATC
>NW_022447809.1:0-1340 GCF_009761245.1 Sapajus apella | reverse complement strand
AGAAACGTCCAGTTCAAACTGCTCTGCTTTGTCTTCGTTCACCTTAGAAAGTTGCATCTATGTTTAGATTCAGCGAGTTAGAAACACTTTTCTTCTAAAAGCTGCGTTTGGATATTCCAGAATGACTGAGACTAAAGGCCATAATGAGAAATATCTTGCTCTAAAACAAAAACGCAGCTATCTGGCAGAATGGTTGTCAATCTGTACAATCTTCTTACAGAGGTATACTGACGTGTGTGTGCAGTAGTTCAGAAATCCTTTCGTTGGAGAATCTGGAAACAGATATTTCCAGCCTTATACAGGCATTTAAGACCTAGCGGTAATACTGCGTTTAAAACACAGGACAAAAGTCTAGTTCAAACTGCACTGCTTTCTATTCGTTCACCTTAGGAAGTTACGTCTGTGTTTAGATTCAGCGAGTTAGAAACACGTTTCTTTTAAAAGCAGCATTTGGATATTCCAGTGTGAAACAGTCTGCATGCCGTAATCAGAAATATCTTACTCTAAAACAAAAAAGCAGCTATCGAGCAGAATATTTGTCAAGTTGTAAAATCATCTTAGAGAGTTAAATTAATGTGTGTGTGCAGAGTTTCTGAAATCTTTTCTTCGGGTAATCTGGAAACAGATATTTCCAGCCATACACAGGCATTTAAGACCTAGCAGTAAGACTGCGTTTAAAACACAGGAGAAAAGTCTAGTTCAAACTGCTCTGCTTTGTGTTCGTTCACCTTAGGAAGTTGCATCTATGTTTAGATTCAGCGAGTTAGAATCACGTTTCTTCTAAAAGCTGCGTTTGGATATTCCAGAATGACTGAGACTAAAGGCGGTAATGAGAAATATATTGCTCTAAAACAAAAACCCAGCTATCTAGCAAATGGTTGACAAGCTGTGCAATCAACATGCAGAGTTAAACTGATGTGTGTTTGCAGCAGTTCAGAAATCCTTTGCTTCGAGATTCGGAAGGCAGATATTTCCAGCCGTATACCGGCATATGAGAACTAACAGTAAGACTGCGTTTCAAACACTGGAGAAACGTCTAGTTCCAACTGCTCTGCTTTGTGTTCGTTCACCTTAGAAAGTTGCATCTATGTTTAGATTCAGAGAGTTAGAAACACTTTTCTTCTAATAGCTGCGTTTGGATATTCCAGAGTGACTGAGACTAAAGGCAGTAATGAGAAATATCTTGCTCTAAAACAAAAACCCAGCTATCTAGCAAATGGTTGACAAGCTGTGTAATCAACATACAGAGTTAAACTGATGTGTGTTTGCAGCAGTTCAGAAATCCTTTGTTCGAGAATCTGGAGACAGATATTTCCAGCCATATACAGGCATATGAGAAC
>NW_022447808.1:0-1993 GCF_009761245.1 Sapajus apella | reverse complement strand
CATATACAGGCTCATAAGATTTAGCGGTAACATCACGTCTAAACCACAGAAGTAACGTCTCTCTCAAACTGCTGTGCTCTGAGTTCGGTCACCTTAGGAAGTTGCATCTATGTTTAGATTGAGCGAGTTAGAAACATGGTTCTTCTGAAATCTGCGTTTGCATATTCCTGAGTTAATGGGAGTATAGAGTGTAATGAGAAATATCTGGCTCTAAAACAAAAACGGAGCTTTGTAGCTGAATGAATGTCAAGGAGTATATTCAACATACAGAGTTAAACAGATGTGTGAATGTATCAGTTCAGAAACCCCTTCTTTGGAGAATCTGGGAAGAGATAATTCCAGCCATATACAGGCTCATAAGATTTAGCGGTAAGATCGCGTCTAAACCACAGGAGAAACGTCTCTTTCAAACTGCTCTGCTGTGTTTGGTTCACATTAGGAAGTTGCATCTATGTTTAGATTCAGCGAGTTAGAAACAGGTTTCTTCTAAAAGGTGCGTTTGGATATTCCTGGGTTATTGGGAGTATAGTGTGTAATGAGAAATATCGGGCTCTAAAACAACAACGTAGCTATGCAGCAGAATGATTGTCAAGGTGCATATTCAACTTAGAGAGTTAAACAGATATGTGAATGTAGCAGTTCAGAAAACCTTTCCTTGGAGAATCTGGAAAGAGATATTTCCAGCCATATACAGGCTCCTAAGAATTAGCTTTAAGATCGCGTCTAAACCAAAGGAGAAATGTCTCTTTCAAACTGCTCTGCTGTGTTTTCTTTCACCTTAGGCAGCTGCATCTATGTTTAGCTTCAGTGAGTTAGAAACCCGTTTCTTCCAAAAGCTGCGTTTGGGTATTCCTGAGTGAAAGGGAGTATATGGTGTAATGAGACATATCTGGCTCTAAAATACAAACGGAGCTATCTAGTAGAATGATTGTCAACAAGTATATTAAACATACAGAGCTAAACAGATGTCTGAAAGTAGCAGTTCAGAACCACTTTCTTTTGAGAATCTAGAAAGTGATATTTCCAGCCACATACAGGCACCTTAGATTTAGCGGTAATATTGCATCTAAACCACAGGAGAAACGTCTCTTACAAACTGCTCTGCTGTGCCTTCGTTCACCTTAGGTAGTGCCATCTATGTTTAGATTCAGCGAGTTAGAAACACGTTTCTTCCAAAAGCTGCGTTTGGATATTCCTGATTGAATTGTAGTATAGGGTATAAGGAGAAATATCTGGCTCTGAAACAAAATCAGAGCTTTCTAGCACAATGATTGTCAAGGTGTACACTCAACTTATAGAGTTAAAGAGATGTGTGAATGTAGCAGTAAAGAAATTCTTTCTTTGGAGAATCTAGAAAGAGATATTTCCAGCCATATACAGGCACAGGAAAATTAGCGGTAAGCTCACGTCTAAACCTCAGAAGAAACGTCTCTTTCAAACTGCTCTGCGTTGTGTTCCTTCACGATAGGAAGTTGCATCTGTGTTGAGATTCAGTCAGTTAGAAAAACGTTTCTTCTAAAATCTGCGTTTGGATTTCCTGAGTGAATGGGAGTATAGGGTGTAATGAGAAATATTTGGCTATAAAACAAAAACGGAGCTATCCAGCAGAATGATTGTCAAGGTGTATATTTACCTTACAGAGGTAAAGAGAGGTGAGAATGTAGCAGTGCAGAAACCATTTCTTTGCAGAACCTAGAAAGAGGTATTTCCAGCCATATACAGGCACATAAGAATTAGAGGTAATATCATGTCTGAACGAAAGGAGAAACGTCTGTTTCAAACTGCTCTGCTGTGTGTTCGTTCACCTTTCTTAGCTGCATCTATGTTTAGGTTCGGCGAGTTAGAAACACGTTTGTTCTAAAAGCTGCGTTTGGATATTCCTGAGTGAATGGGAGTATAGTGTGTAATGAGTAATATCTGGCTGTAAAACAAAAACGGAGCTACCTAGCAGAATGATTGTCAAGGTGTATATTCAACTGACAGAGTTAAACAG
>NW_022447807.1:0-1993 GCF_009761245.1 Sapajus apella | reverse complement strand
GCAGGGGGTATGCATGAGTGGCATGAGCAAGGTGTGAGTTGGGGGATACAAAAGGGAGGGGTGAGGGCTGGGTGCAGCGGCTCACACCTGTAATCTCAGCACTTTGGGAAGCTGAGGTGGGCAGATAACCTTAGGTCAGGAATTCAAGACCAGCCTGATAACCTGAGCAACATGGAGAAACCCAGCCTCTAATAAAAAATGCAATAATTAGCTAGATCTGGTGGTGGGTGCTTGTGGTCCCAGATACTTGGGAGGCTAAGGAAGGAGAATCATTCGAACCTGGGATGTGGAGCTGGCAATGAGGCAAGATGGTGCCACTGCACTCCAGTTGGGGTGACAGAAGCAGAGAGAAGGAGGGAGGGAGGGAAGGAAGGAGGGAGGGAGGGAAGGAAGGAGGGAAAGAAGAAAGGAGGGGGGTAGGGAGGGAGGAAGAAAGAAAAAAGAGAGAAAGAGAAACAAAGAAAGGAAGAGAGAAAGAAAGGAAGAGAGAGAGAAAGAGAAAAAGAAAGGGAGAGAGAGAGAAAAAAAGAGAGGAAGGAAGGAAAGAAGAGAGGGAGGGAGGGGGAGAAGGAAGGAAGATAACAGAGAAAAGAAAAAGATACATGCACGCATACGCTCATTGCAGCATGAGTCCCAATCGCAAAGACATGAAACCGACATAAATGCCCATGGATGGTAGACTGATAAAGAAAATGTGGTACATATACACCATGGAATATGATGGAGCCACAAAGCAGAATGAGGTCATGTCCTTTGCAGCAACATTGATGAAGGTAAAAGCCATTATCTTACATAAACTAACAGAGGAACAGAAAACCACATACTACATGTTCTCACAAGGAGAAGCTCAACACTGAGCACACATGGACACAATAGACACTGGGACTTATTTAACGATGAAGGAAAGAGGAGGGTCAGGACTGAAAAACTACCTATGAGGTACAGTGCCAACCACATAGGTGGCAAAATAATCTGTACAACAATCCCCAGTGACACTTAGATAATAAAGTTGAACAGGTACCTCTGAACCTAAAATACAAGTTAAAAAAAAAAAAACTGACAAACTAAATCCAAAGAAAGCATAAGGAAAGAAAAATGTGAGATAAAAACAGAAAAATCGTAGATATAATAAATACTTCGGTACCTTAAAAAAAGGAAATAGACAAATTAGTAAGAAGGGAAACAAACATAAAAGCAAAATAAGACAAGAAAATAATAATAAGTTAACTCTATGAGGGACTATTTTGCACAACTCTGTGCAAATACATTTGAAATCTGCATTTACTACTATCCAACTTAACTTCTAAATCATAAAAATGTCCTACATCTGCACTGTTCAATATGTAGCCACTAGCTACTTGTGTTGAGTGAATACCTGTACACTTAAATGTGGCTCATGTGACTAAATTTTTTCTAATTATTAATTTATTTAATTTCTAATTATGATTTCATTATAACTAGTTTAAATTTGAATGGTCTCATGCAGCTAGTGGCTATTGTATCAGAAATCATAGAAGAAGATGAAATTGAAATTTTCTTAAGACAGTGTTAGTCACCAAAGTTAATTCCAAAGATTATTTATTTAAAAAATAAAAACCTTCAAGAGACCAGCTCTATAAAAGAAATAAAGTTATTAAAGAATCTCATTCTCTCCCTCTGAGACACACACACACACACACACACACACACATACACAGACACACACACACACACAGACACAAACACAGGTGTTACAAGGAAAAGGAAAGCTCTTCTTTATAACACAGAACAGGACTTTGACAAACTACTACACATGGCCGAAATCCTGCTGCAGACCATTTTCCTGCAGTCCAGGAGCTAATAATTTTTACACAGCTAAAGAAGAAATAGAATATGTAACAGAGACCATATGTGGCCCACAAAGCCTAAAATACTTAGAATGTTGCTCTTTACTGGAAAAATCTACTGGCCCCTGATCTAGAAAAATGTCTGAATTTTAAAATCACCATTTTCC
>NW_022447806.1:0-1993 GCF_009761245.1 Sapajus apella | reverse complement strand
ACTCACCAAAGCCTCTGCCTCCCTGGTCCAGCAATTCTCCTCAGCCTCCTGAGTAGCTGGTCTTATAGGCATGTGCCACAGTGCCCGGCTGATTTTGTATTTTTATAGTAGAGACAGAGTTTCTCCATGTTGGTCAGGCTGATCTCAAACACCCGACCTCAGGTGATCCGCCTGACTTGGCCTCCCAAAGTGCCGAGATTACAGGCATGAGCCACCACGCCCAACGCCAAAAAAAAATTTCAAGAGTGAATCAATCCTTGCTGGGCACAGTGGCTCATGCCTGTAATCCCGGCACTTTGGGAGGCTAAGGCGAGTGGATCACTTGAGGTGAGGAGGGGATTGGGTAATAGGGCTCTGCTCTCATGAATGAGTTAATCCATTCATGGATTAAAGGATGAATATATTATCAGGGGAATGGGTTAGCTATCAGGAGAGTGGGTCTCTTATAAGCCCTTCACCATGTGATGCCTTGAGCCACCTGTGGACTCTGAAAAGAGTCACCAGCAGAAAGAAGTCCCTCAGCAGATGTGGCCCCCCAACCTCGGATCTCCCAGTCTTCAGAACCATGAGCTAAATAAACCTCTGTGCTTTATAAGTTATCCACTCTGCAGTATTCGGTATAGCAACAGAAATTGACTAAGATGCCCTGTTGTCTGGAATAGACTCACCCAGCCACGTGTGCAGTGAAATGAATCGCCTCAAAGTAAATCCTCTTTTCCTATTGTCTTTTCATAACTGTATTAGCGATGTGTTCTGCAGAAGGAATATCCACTAGTAGTTCAAGTTGAAAACTTAGTAAGAAGGTAGTTCAAATGCTGATCAACCCCCAGGTGTGGTTAGTCCTGGGAGTGTTTACAAGGCTTTGACCCTCCAAGGAGCCCTCTTTATGTCACCATGCACATGCCGGCTGGACCTCAACTGCTACAATTTCTTCTGTCTGAGTAGTTACCACAAAGACTAATAGAGCTTGGATGCAATGCCATGCTTGACCAACAGGAGCTGCTGTCTAATATACATGTATATGTATGTCACTATACAGATATACATAAATACGCACACACATATATATATATAAGTTCCTTTAGTATATTCTTGCTCTCTTTATTATTAATCAAAGCTCACTGTTTCTGTCCTACAAATTATTATTCTCTAAGGTGGATCAATAATGAACCAGATCTTTCTTTCTTCATTTTTTTCATGGTAATAACAGGGTGGGCAAGGCTAACCCTGGCCCTTCCACATTGATTTAAACCAGTAGCTCTCAAGGGTAACATGCATCAGAATAACCTGGAGGGCTTGTTAAGACACAAGTTACCAGCCCCATCTCCAGACTTTCTAATTTGGTAGTCTGGAGTGGGCCTTATAATTTGCATTTCTTTTTTTAAAATTTATTTATTATACTCTAAGTTCCGGGGTCCATGTGCATGCAGATGGTGGTTTGTTACATAGGTATACACATCCCATGGTGGTGGTTTGCTGCATCCATACCCCTGTCATCTACATTAGATATTTCTCCTAATGCTATCCCTCCCCAATTCCCCCACTCCCTGCTATTCCTCCCCTAGCACCCCACATTCCAGGCCCCAGCGTGCGATGTTCCCCTCCCTGTGTCCGTGTGTTCTCATTGTTCAACACCCACTTATGAATGAGAACATGCAGTGTTTGGTTTTCTGTTCTTGTGCCAGTTTGCTGAGAATGATGGTTTCCAGTTTCATCCATGTCCTTGCAAAGGACATGAACTCATCCATTTATAAGGCTGCATAGTATTCTGTGGTGTATATGTGCCAGATTTTCTTTATCCAGTCTATCATTGATGGGCATTTGGGCTAGTTCCAAATCTTTGCTATTGTGAATAGTGCTGCAATAAATATACATGTGCATGTGTCTTTATAATAGAATGATTTAGAATCCTTTGGGTATATACCCTCTAATGGGATTGCTGGGTCAAATGGTATTTCTATTTCTATCAGATCTTTATTTCTTTATTTTTTTT
>NW_022447805.1:0-1994 GCF_009761245.1 Sapajus apella | reverse complement strand
GATTAATTGCACTGTGTTTTCTGGCTCATTTTAACATGCAAATGGTGGATAGGTGGATTGCTAAACTGTGAGTCACTTTAGTTTGTAACCTAGTTTGAGCCTCCTGGACTCAAGCTCAAGCAAGTAAAGTAAACTACCTAATGAATGTGCTGAGCCAGTTGTTGGTTCTCAACTTATTGGCTTCTTGTCCACTCAGCAACCTGTCAGTTGTATATCCTTTCTACACCATCCTTTGGAATCTTGTCCTGAGGAAGCCTTTGGTAGTATCCAACAAGTTGAAACGTGCCACATTTGCTCAGAGTATAAGAACCAGTAAGCAAATTACTAATTTCAGTACCGCTGTTGGGAAAGACTGCTTTGTTCTTTTTTAGAGCTTTGGCCCTTGTATCCTTTTACTGGGGTGTATTTTGGGAAAGTGATGAAGTATAAGCACATTTTTTTGAGCATATTAGAGATGATGGAACTGTACACTTGGAGTACCAAGATGTACGTGAAACTCCATCTTGAAAAGAATCCTGGCCAGGAGTGGTGGCTCATGCCTGTAATCCAAGCACTTTGGAGGCCAAGGCGGGCAGATCACCTGAGGTTGGGAGTTCAAGACCAGCCTGACCAACATGGTGAAACCTTGTCTTTATTAAAAAAAAAAAAAAAAAAAAAAAGAAAAGAATCCTGATTAAGTAACTCCAGCCAGGAACTAATACCTATGACATTTTGTTCGAAGTTGCTTCATAACATTCATGTAAGCATCTTCAGAATTTGAACACTAAAACCTTATTTATCACTCAAGTGAAAAGACAGAGGATTTGAATTAGCAGCCAGAAAAGCAAAGTTTTACTCCAAGATTTTTCTACTGGGAAAAATCATATCTCTCAAGGAAGGTAAAAAAAAAAAAGAGCAATAATTGAAAAACAATGCAAATGCAAAAAAAAAATTACCTGCGTTTATTGATATAGCATGCATGAGAATACTATGTATCAAATTCAGGACTTGGGCCAGTCACAGTGGCTCACGCCTCTAATCCTAGCACTTTGGGAGACCAAGGAAAATGGATTGCTTGAGTCCTGGAGTTCAAGACCCGCCTGTGCAACCTCGGTAGATACCCATCACTACAAAATAATTTAAAAAATAATTAGCTTGGTGTGGTAGCGCATGTCTGTGGTCCCAGCTAGTTGAGAGCCTGAGGTAGGAAGATCGCTTGGGCCTGGGAGGTTGAGGCTGCAGTGAGCCAAGATTGTGCCACTGCACTCCAGCCTGGGTGACAGAGTAAGCCCCGGTCACATACACACAAAAAAACAAAACAAAAGAAAAAACCCAACAATCTCCCACCTCCCACACATCAAATTGAGGACTTGGAGAGAGATATACCTCCTGATATATTTATAAATTTTTATTTTATTTTATTTTTGAGACAGAGTTTCATTCTTGTACAGGCTAGAGTGCAATGGTGTGATCTCAGCTCACTACAACCTCTGCCTCTTCGGTTCAAGCAATTCTCCTACCTCAGCCTCCCAAGTAGCTAGGATTACAGGCATCTGCCACCACGCCCAGGTAATTTTTTGTATTTTTAGTAGAGATGGGGTTTCACTATGGTTGGCCAGGCTGGTCTCAAACTCCTGACCTCAGGTGATCCACCCACCTCAGCCTGCAAAACTGCTGGGATTACAGGTGGGAGCTACCACGCCTGGCCAAATTCTTATTTTTTAAGAATCAGCAGCAGGACAGGATTTGGGGCTCATACCTGTAAATCCCAGCACTTTGGAGGCTGAGGGGGGTGGATTGCCTGAGCCCAGGAGTTCAATAGTAGCCTGGGCAACACTGAGAAACTCTATCTCTACCAAAAAACAAAACAAAACAAAACAAACAAAAACCCTGAAGCAAGAGCAAATTGTTAACATGTTTGATCTAGGTGACAAATACATGAACTTCTTTTATGTTGTTTCTTTTTTTCTTTTCTTTTCTGTTGAGACAAGATCTCAGCTCTGTTACCCAGGCTG